>NC_051394.1:991612-996612 GCF_015228065.2 Penaeus monodon | reverse complement strand
CGTGGGGGGGGGGGGGATGGGAGGGGAAGGTCGCTGGATGGAAGGGAGGTGGGGAGGGAGGGGGAAGGGGAGGGGGTGAGAGAGGGCACGGGGTCACAAATGGGAAGGGCGTGAGGGAGGGTGGATGAAAGGAGGGAGGGGGGATGGGCAGGAAGGGAGAGAGAGAGGGAAGGAAGGAAGGAAGGAAGGAAGGAAGGAAAAGGAAGGAAGGAAGGAAGGAAGGAGGGGAGGGGGGGTGGGAAGGAGGGAGGGTAAGTGGGGTGAAGGATAGGTGAGAGAGAGAGAGAGGGGGGAGAGGGGGAGGGGGGGGGAAGAAAGTGCAAGGTTGTCTGCGCCACGTCTGTTCCCCGCGTACTTTCTACGCCGCTTCCAGATTTAACCTCAACCCGAATCCTTGACATCCGGGACTCTGAGGTTTATTTCATATGTCTGGTTTCCTAATTACCTCGTAAGCGCTGGCTTTGCCCGCGGAATGACTTTCCGGCGAGCAGCGAAGGCTATGTTAACCGAGATGAAAGTAGCATAAGGTGGATTTTTGGATGTCGTCAAAGGACAGCCGATGATCTCGCTGTCTGCCGCGTGGAAAGTTCGTTGAGCGAAAAGTACTTTATATTGCAGAGGAACAGCTGGCCGAGATTGCCATGGCCGCAGCGCCGGAAGGCCGAGCTGCAGGCCGATTCGCCTTGATTACTGATACATGTAAGATCATCGTTGTTGTTACTGCTGTTATTTTTTTCTTCTTCATCTTATTAGGATTTTTATTGTTTTCTTAATGTTATTGTTATTGTTATTATTTTTGTTATTGTTGTTATTATTATTATTATTATTATTATTATTATTATTATTATCATTATTGTTATTTTGTTGTTTTTGTTGTTATTGTTGCTTTGTCATTATTATTATTATCAGTATTATTATTATTAGTAGTTGTTGTAGTAGAGAGAGGGTGAGCGAGAGAGAGGGAGAGGGAGAGGGAGAGAGAGAGAGAGAGAGAGAGAGAGAGAGAGAGAGAGAGAGAGAGAGAGAGAGAGAGAGAGAGAGGAGAGAGAGAGAGAGAGAGGAGAGAGAGAGAGAGAGAGAGAGAGGAGAGAGAGAGAGAGAGAGAGAGAGAGAGAGAGAGAGACTGGGAGAGAGAGTAGTCATACTTATACTTATTGTTATTATTAATAATGTTATCAAAATACTAAACATGTGTTATACTATTATCAATATATAGAATATATTACGCATTTTAAGAAAGATTAAAAAGAATATCCGGATTATTTAAGTGACACTTAAATAATGCGTTTTTTTTTTTTTTTTATTGATGTGAACATTCTACACCTTTTTTGTGCCTTGAACTTTTATGGCGGTAGGCCTATAGGCTGCTCTTCCCGAGCGTGGCAAGATTTTAGTGCGACCTTGATATTCACTGTGAGAATAATTTTATTGTGCATTTTTATCATGTTTCTAGGAATGCTGAGCTGGCAATGGTAATCTCTATATTTAAATCTTTTTTTTTTCTTCTTTTTTCTTTTGGATTTTGCCATTCGTGTTGAATGTGCCAACGTATATAGTCTTTGACGCTATATAACGCGCGACGTCCCGGCACTTTCCGAGCAGCCGAGTCGGCGGAGCATCAGCGGCGCCGCTCGAGCCGAAGGCAGCGAGGCTCGAACGCCGGCGACCGAGCGCGGGCGTGTCGAGTACATCATTACCACGGAAGTCTACGATAGTTCCGGGCCGCCCCACCCACTGCCGGATGTACGATGACGCCCGCCTTTTATTGCATTAAGTTATCAACTAGGTTATTTCTTTTCTTCTTGCCCATTCTCGTTCTCTGTGTATTCCTTGCGACTTCTGGGCTGAGCGTAGGCCAACGCCGGCGAACAGACTGAAAGTGGTGAGGCAGAGGTACTCGCGGCGAAGGTGAGAGCGCCGCCGACGGGGACCGCAAGGACGCCGCAACCTTATTATCGGGGAAATCATCGGGAACAGCGGAATTATTGGGAGGGGAGGGGTGGGGAGAGGGGGGAAGGGAAGGGGAGGGGAGGGTGGGTTGGGGTGGGGTAGGGTGAGTAGGGGAGGGGAGGGGAGGGGAAGGAGACGGCCGCCTCCGAATCTGAAATGTACAAATTTTTGACATCGTAATTCCACTTTTTATACAGGATTTACCATTAGTATTAATATTACGTTTTTTAACGACAAAATCAACGCAATGGAAGCAAAGTGCTTGAATGTTAAGACACACGAACCAGAGTTTCACCCGTTACCTTAAGGGCGAAATTTCACTAACATAATTGTCTGCGATTTCAGGTTCAACCAAGTTTATTCCGAGCTAAAAAAAAAAAAAAAAAAAAAAAAAAAAGGTAAGCCGTGCAAATTAGAAAAAAATCTTCACTTCAGCCAATTGCGAAGTTTTATGACGAGCGTCTCATCTGAAAGGTAAAACACGTGAGGGGGAAGCGAGCAATAACACTACAAGGTTAAGTAAAGGCCACAGCACATAACGCAAGGTGCAACGCAATTTTAGAAGAAGACAAATTGGAGAAACGCTGTGGTGGGGGGTGAGAGAGGGTGGGGGGGGTGTACACACCCTGACAGCTTTAAAAGACCAGAAAGTAACGCAAAGTATATAGCAAGGTTCGGGGGTAACGGGCGTACGTACGCCTTTGTGACGCGGGGTTAGAGAAAAGCCAAAGGGGGGGGGGCGTGTGTGGGTATTTTGGTATTCGTGTTTCCCTGTTTGAGGCTCGGAGGAAGGGGGGAGGAGAGGAGGAGAGAGAAGAGAGAGAGAGAGAGAGAGAGAGAGAGAGAGAGAGAGAGAGAGAGAGAGAGAGAGAGAGAGAGAGAGAGAGAGAGACTGAGCAGTGAAAAGGCGGAGGAGGAAATGAGGCAGATGAGAGGAGTAGTGAAGTCTCAATTTGCGGGCGGAAAAGACGGAGAGAAGAGAGAGCGGCTGATCTGAAACGGGGAAAAAGAGGCAAAGCTTGGTTATTAAGCTTCTCAATTTGCTTGGGAAGTGAGACGGGCGAAAGCACGCCGCTGCCTGACGCAAACGACGAGCACACGGGGGGAACGAGATATGGGCGAAACATGCACACGCACACACACGCACACATGCACGCACACACGCACACGCACATGCACACGCACACCCCATGCACACGCACACACACACACACAACACACACACACACACACACACACACACACAATCAGTCAATCAATCAATCAATCAATACAAACAAAACAAACAAACAAACAAACAAACAACAAACAAACTAAAAGCAAACAGTCTAACAAACGAACACCTTTGCACGCACACGAACACCTCCAAACACAACCGCAAACAAAAGACACGCGATCGTAAACAAGACGAATATCGAATGATTGAATCGAAATAATCTAATAATCTGGAAGTGAATCACACAAACACTCTAGTCAAAACGATTCAATCCCATTAAAGTAGGAAGGAAATAGGAGGAAATGCAAGGAAGAAGTGAGAGAGAAGGAAAAAGAGAAACTGGGAAATGCAGAATTGGAAATGGAAGAAAGGGAATGGGAGGAATGAGGGAGAGAGAGGAGGGGAAAGAGAAGAAGGAAATGCAGGGCCGGATGATGAAGAGAGAGCTGAGAGGGAAAGGAGATAAATTAGGAAGAAGAATGAGGAATGGGAGTGAGGAAGGAGGAGAGGAAGACTGGCGAGAGAAGCCCATAAGAACGGGTAGAGTGCCAGCTGTCCCTCCCTCTCCCTCTCTCCCTCCCCTCCCTCCCTTCCTCTCCCTACCTCCCTCCCCTCTCCCTTCTCCCTCCCTTCCTCTCCTCCCTCCCCCTTCCTTCCTTCCCGTGGCTCGCATTCCCTTCCTCCCTCTCCCCCCTCCCCCCCTCCCCGTGGCTCGCATTCCCTCGCCCTTAGATAGGCATGGGAGGGGGGGGGCAGGCAGGCGGGGAGAAGGAGGAGAAAATATGTGGGGAGGAAAAAAGAGAAGGAAAGGGATGGAGGGAGAGAGGGGGAGAGAGGGAGGGAAGGAAGGAGAGAGAGAGAGAGGGAGGGAGAGAGGGAGAGAAGGATGGAGAGAGAGAGAGGGGGGGAGAGAGAGAAAGAGGAGAGAGGGAGAGGAGAGCGAGAGAGGAGGAGGAGGAGAGGGAGAGGAGAGAGAGGAGAGAGAGAGAGAGGGAGAGAGGACGAGAGGGAGGAGAGGGAGGAGAGAGAGGAGAGGGGAGGAGAAGATGAGGAGAGAGAGAGAGGAGAGAGAGAGGAGGGAGGTGAGGAGCGAGAAGAGAGAGAAGAGAGGAGAGAGAGGAGAGAGAGAGAGACGAGAGGAGAGAGGAGAGGAGAGAGCGGAGAGAGGAAGAGGGAGGGGAGGAGGAACATTATAGTAAGATAAATAAGCAAGAGAAGAGACAAGAAGGTATGAGATCCGAGTAAGACTGTGAATAGCTGGAGAACGCGACAATTCGAGTAGAAGGAAAGGAGTAACCATTATATTATACATATACATCACACATATATACACACGTATGTGTTTATGTTTTAGCCTATCCCTGTATGTATACACCTGTGTGCATGTGCATGAACGCGCACATTCATAAAATGGATGTATGTATGTATGTATACATATATATTTATAGATGTCTATGTGTGTGTGTTGTATTCATATCTATTTATAAATATATACATATATTTATGTTTATATATACATACACCCCCCCATATATATATATATATATATATATATATAATAATTATAATATAATATATTAATATATATATACATATATAAATAAATAACTAATATATAATTAATAATTATATATAAATATATATATATATATATATATATATATAATATTCTATATATATATAAATATATATTATATACATAATACAATAATATATATGTATGTGTTTGTGTGTGTGTATGTTATGGTGTGTGATTGTGTGTGTGTTATGTTGTTGTTTCGTGTGTGTGGTGTTGTGTGTGTTGTGTATGTGATTGTGTGTGTCAGTTTGTGTT
>NC_051394.1:986197-991512 GCF_015228065.2 Penaeus monodon | reverse complement strand
AGGAAGAGAGAGAGGAGAGAGAGAATAAAGATTCATTGACAACAAGGAGGGGGATGAAAGGGGAGGGTGAGTAGTAGGAGTGTGAAAGGAAGAGAGTGATGAAAGGGGGAGACAGGTGGGGAGGGAAGCTACTCACGAATGCGGCGAATCACTGTCCTTAAGCACCGTCGGTGTCGTGGGTTCAAGGTGATGGTGAGGGCGGGGGGGGGGGGTGATGGTGAGGGCAAGGGGAGGTGAAGGGTGCTGGCGATAGAGGGAAATTGTTCATGTTGATGGCGCGGAGGGAGGGCAGATGGGGGGGGGGGGAGGGCGGCCTTCGTTAAACAGGAACTTTTTCTGGGAACGTTTGTTGCTGATGTCCAGGGGGAGGGAAGCGGGAGGGGGGGGGGGTTACTGACGAGAAGGCGAACGTGTCAGCACACTCGCCCGCACGCGCGCCTTTGGTAGTGCTTTTTTATTAGAGTTTAAAGGCATGAATATGTATATATTTACACACACACACACACACACACACACACACACACACACACACACACACACACACACACACACACACACACACACACACACACACGGGTGTGCCTGTGTGTCTGCATACCTGCCTTTCAATATTGCCACGTGCAGTTACATCAGAAGCCGGCTCACTCACGCGTCCGGGCGATACAATCGCGTGTTCCCAGCATTATCTGGCGGCGAAGGAGGGAGAGAGGCCTCTGCGCGAAGCCTCGCAAGCGCCCCTCACGTGCCGTCCGAGCAGAAGGCAACAAAGGAATCCCTGGCAGGTGCTGGCCAGGGCCTCGTTCGCGGGGCTCTGCGTGGTCAGGGCCATCCTCAGGGACTACGCGATGCCCCCAACGTAGCCTAGGTGAGGGCAGGTGAGGCTACGCTAGCCCACACTAGATTAGGTGGGTTGGGAGGCCTTAGATGCGCGCCCCAGCCCCAACAACGGCTGCTCTGTATCCTGACGGACAGTGTCAGGGCATGATGTCAGAGGCAGTGATATAATTGATACGAAGGTGTCTCTGCGAGAGGAAGTTTGCGTCGGACTGCTTGGGTCTTGTCCTGATAGGCTGTCTTGCGAGGACGTTGCCCGCTGTCGTGTTTTGTATGATCTGCACATGTATGTGCTTTTGTGTTTATGTGTGCACGTGTTCCTGTTTGTGTATGTACGTGTTTTTTCAGAGTGTATTTACTCTACTGTTGCGGACGAATGATGTGGCCGTAAGTTAGCCTTTGTGTCTGTCCGTTCAAACGTGTGCATTTCCCTTCGTATGCATGTGTATGTGTACAATACGACTCCGCCGGGGGAGGGGGAGGGAGGGGGCCACACCTTTGTTAAGCATGTTGTCCGGCAGCCGGCCATGACGTCATGGGTGAACAGCGCTGCCAGGTGTGAAACGTAGTTATTTATGTCACGAGAAAATAACTTCACCTACACCCGTATGGTCTGGCCAAGTTCCCTACAGCATGCGATGATAACACGAATTTCCTCCGTGTTGTTGGCCGTAGAGTGGCAGGAAGGGAGAGAAAAGGATTTGCTTGGCGGCAACCTCCCTGCGATGAGTTACAGGACGGTTGTTGATTTTACTCTTATGCGACCACACTGTCGTACCGCTGCCGGATCACCGAAGCCGTGAAAAGCAACAGTTAAAAATGATCTGATGTTCGCCTGAATATGATGCCATTTGAAGTACCTCGAACAGAGCCTGAAGTGGGCCACTTCAGGCGCTGGAGAGCTTTACAAAGGAGGCAAGTAGCGTGGCGGTGACCAACTGCTCCTGGCTGATACCTGACACAGTACCGCAGGTGCGGACAGCCTACACCTTGGCGACACTTTGTACCTTGGCATTTTGGGGAAAGCAGAGGCCTTACTCTGAGGCCCTTCTCGGCCTTTGGCTGAAGAGCAGAGCGACGCAGACGCAGTCGTAGCTGGCACTCGGTTTGCAGGCTTCCTGGGCTAATGTCTCTTTTAGTCAATCATGTGTATATATATATATATATATATATATATATATATATATATATATTATAATATATTATATCATATATCATATCATATTCATATCATCATCTACTCATCACTACACACCACCACACACACACACACACACCACACATCACACACACACACACAACACACCACAACCACCACACCACACACCACACACCACTCACACACCACACACCACACACCACACATCACACACTCACACACTCCCACACCACTCACCACAACACACACACACACACACACATCACACACACACCACTACACACACACACACACACACACACCACACCACACACAACACACACACATAATCAACTCGCACATAACACTTAGACACACACACACACACACACACACACACAACACACACAAATACATAATCACTAACACACACACACACAAACATACAATATATATATTATATATATATATATATATATATATATATATATATATATATATATATATGTATATATATGTATATATCATGAGTGATATCTAGAGTAGTTTATTAAAAACCGTATATATATGTTCGTTGTCCATGAATATGCTCGTATTTTTGCTTCCCATCAGTTTACCTATCCTATGGAATTATTGTTACGGGGTTGGTATTGGCACATCAGTTAAAACACTCTTTATTTCGATTTCATAGTTCATCATTAGTAATCGTCTTCATCTGGCCACTTCTGAAGACGCATTCGTCTGTGAAAGCAGAGTACGCCACAGCGTGGCAGTGTAACTACACTGCAAACATAATGCTTTAATGATCACATTTGCAATTTTCGAATGAGTGATAGAATTATCATTCACAAAAGACGCTCACATTGAGCCAGTGCTCAGGCTGTAAACTTTGGCTGTTTTGTTAGTTCAAGAGGTATTCTGATTGGCTGCTGCGTGCGTCGGCGAGGAGAAGCAGCCAACCCGCGCGCAGATCCATGTAAACAAAACAGAATCTGTTTACAGCCAGAACGAGTTGGTAAGTGACGGTTTGTCTGACTCACTGACCGGAGGCATAATTGGCTGAGTTTCTGAATCCCTGTACGATTAATGTTGAATGTGAGAGATTCATTAGAAGTCCTTCTCGGCCATGGAAACCTTTTTTTCTCATCCTAAGTTCCTCCCGCGGGCATAGGTCACCAACCGAAAAAAGATTTCTTCATTAAGCTTGTGATCCAAAGGTCCACGTATCATCTAACTTCTTCCTGCATTGAATTAACATTTAATTTAAGTTCCGTGTAAGCAGCAGTATTCTTTTCGAAATATAGTGTTTTCATACTTGAGCTACGAAAGCGATTTTATTCACTAACGAATGGGCGTTTAAGTTGATAGCTTGCAATCCAAATATCTGCCGGTAACAAGAGCACGCCGCCCCTTCGTAAAAACGAGGGAGATGTTTCCAACCGATCGGGGGAAATGCGACTGCGGCCAGGAGGGTGAATGAAACCCAAACCCAAGATGCATGAGGTATCCTGTATAAATTGAAAAGTTGCCGAACAAGGATCCCTCTTTTGCAGACCCGACGGCTCCGTTTAAGACCAGGATGTCTCGCAAAACCCCGGGAGATGACACTGGCGCGGGGATCATCGAGCTGGGGATCAAGGGTCGACAAGTGGTGCGGGGGGCGGTCAGGAACCCAGGCTCTGGGATGGAGGAGGGGCAGAGGGGCCTCCGGTGACGCGAGAAATCCGGGGGTGACCTCACGATTCTTCTGTAATAGAGTCATCAAACAGCTTAGTATTCAGCAACTTCTTTTCGCTGACAGGGATAGTCGACCACAGATCCGCGACGCCTTTTTTAACAGCGAAGGATATAACACTTAGTTGTGAAGACAGACGATGACTGAACCAAGGAGCTATAGTGGGGATCTGAGGGAGGAGCCCTTGTGCCTCTCCCCCGGGCGCGAGCATCTGCTGCTGGGTCATCTGATAGTTCAAGTTTATCCCGAGATATTACGACCCCGGCTAATACCCTCAGTATGGCCAAGACATCAAACTTAGGGACAGTCTCAAGCCTCACCTGAATTCAAATGTTGATACTGACACTGTTACTGATCTACATTGCTGATGACTAATGATTGATTGATTTATTCTTCTCTCTCTCTCTCTCTCTCTCTCTCTCTCTCTCTCTCTCTCTCTCTCTCTCTCTCTCTCTCTCTCTCTCTCTCTCTCTCTCTCTCTCTGTGTGTGTGTGTGTGTGTGTGTGTGTGTGTGTGTGTGTGTGTGTGTGTGTGTGTGTGTGTGTGTGTGTGTGTGTGTGTGTGTGTGTGTGTGTGTGTGTGTGTGTGTGTGCTTCGTAGACCACTGTTACGCAGAGGCAGAGCATCTCCCTCCCTGAGCGGTGGTCGGGGTCTCGCAGCGCGGACTGCGTGGTGGTTTAAGTAGCCGGCCGGCGTCGGAGATCTCTTTTTTATTTGTTTTAATATTCCTCCTCTCACTCCCATGTAGGGCAGTCAAACGCACCTTCCTCGGCGTGGTTGGCCAGGATGATTCGCTCGAGAAAATAGTTTAATAGCGGCTGCCCTACTTGTGTTGCAAAGACATGTTGCATGTTGTGGCACCAGCATTCCTACGTTTATCCATGAAGGATGGGGCGCTCGTCCTTACAAGGGGGAAATATGCTGCGCTGAGAGGCCAGGGGTGAGGGGCGAGGGAGAGGTGTGGCTGCTGGCAGTCGGGTTTCCAGCCGCCATGATTGGCATGAGAGCAGCTGAGCATCAGAACCCGATATGACCTGTGGCCTTGGCGGCGTCAAGGGGAGGGGGAGAAGGGGAGGGAGAGGGGACGAGTTGATGAGGCTGGTCATCCCGGAAACGTTTGTGGCGATGGCGTCCCAATGAGATGAGAACCAAGAGGTAGATTCGTATTTGTGTTCACTGATAAGGGATGTTGTGGTGTAAGGAGGACCGCCAGGGAGGAGTTACACTATTATGTTTACTAAAATAGATTTTATTTTATTTTACAGGTAAGCTTCGAGTGTCATCACAGACTCCGTCGGACCACTAAAGGCCTCTTTTTCTGCGACACGGACTCCTGCTCCTTGTAAGTTCACGTAAATGGTTATTTTGTATGTAATTTTATTATTTCATTTTTGGCGTCTTTATATCACGTCAAACTTCTAGTAAAACTTAATGTGTAGTAAGTAAAAGAAAAGAAAAAAAAAGAAAAAGAAGAAAAAAGATATCTGAAGTACCGGTACCGAGGTGCGTTCAAGATGGTGTGAAAGAATTCTAGAGAAAAAATGTAAACCTTATTCTATCGGAGTGTTATGCTGAAGATTGCAGAGCGCTGCCGATGAGGTGTTAGGC
>NC_051394.1:951197-981197 GCF_015228065.2 Penaeus monodon | reverse complement strand
ATACCGCCAGCTTGACCGTAAATGATCTTTAAAAAAGGGATTCCTTACATTCCAACAGTAGCATCTACCTTGCTCAATAGATCCACTTGAGTCCCCCTTTACAACCTGCGTTTTCTTTTTCGTTAGTTACAATTACAAGTGCTTTGCGTGAGTCCTGGTTGACTTGCATTTCGTGTCTGTAAGCCAAACCGTACTTGAATTTTTGTCTGTTTTAAATGTTTGCGATAGTGTTTTTTCAAGTGCATTTTCGGAATGTTTTTTTTCCGACGGCGTCAAATACATCGTAAACACACCAGAGAGATTTGCCAGAAGACCCGCAAAAATACGAGATTTTTACCTCGTTTTATTAAACGGGTTATTTTTGGGTTTGTTCACGGGCGAGAACATTCTTGGTGAGATTACTCTTGAGAACAATCCAGTAAAACGGCGTGTAGAGAGAGCCAGAAGTTATGCTTTTTGTGATGAAAAGCTTCAAGCCCGGAGGGAATGGCTCCACTGGGATTTAATTCATCAGTCTGCGCCTCAGTATGGAGTCCAGAGGGGAATTGCAGTGCTTAGAAGGGGTGACTGGTGGCTCATAGGCAACCGATAAGATGAAGAGGCTGCACGTGCTTGCGACAGGCAGAGGCCTTCGACGAAGGGCCTCGTCCAGAGCGGAGTGCGTGACAGCCGCAGGTCGAAGCAGTAAGTGACATACATCGCGGAATGGCAGAGGGAGACTTGGCCAGTGACAGTGATTAGATCGTGAGGGACACGGCCGGCATGTAAACAGTGTGCAGGTGTCCAAATGAGAGGAACTGTGTTTGTGGGCGAAGGCCAGAGGTCCCGAGGGCCAGACGAGGGCTGGGGCAGCGACTGAGGGCCATGGGGGTTGCACAAGCCTTTGGCCAGCGGCCAAGACAGGTCCGGTTGGTTCCGGTGACTTAGATCCGACAAGCAGTCACCGTGACTCTTGTCGTATCCGTCAGCAGGGCCGCCAGACCCGCTTAGTCCGCAAGCACGCCCACACACGTCCAGGATCTTGCCAAAAGTAACATCGGCAGAAAGATATCGCTTAGCATTGCCGATAAAGGGGAAATGACTATAAATACGGTCGTGATCGAGGCCGCCCGAGCGGCCGTGAGACCGCTTTACCTCCGGTAGGACTGAAGGACGCCGTGGCACCTTGCGTTCGTGTGTCACTGGTGACCCTGGTGCAATCCGCGGCACCCGAAGTATGTGTGAACTTGCCGCAGTGCCAAGTGTGTGACCTGGTGATGTACTGCAAACACGGGATTATCTGTGTTTAAATTATTCCTGTGCGCGGCTGGTGATTTGTGCGCCTCAGTGTTCAGTGCCTGTACGCAGTACCTTGCAGCCACCTGTAACAGTAGCCGCCCCGCCCTGTCTGGTGGAACGGCGGCGGACCCCGAGTCACGCCCACGACTCTGGGCCTGAGTGCGACCTTTGACCCTCCCCCCCCCTCTGGTCCTGTGACGTCTCGCGATCTCCCGGAGGGCGCTTTGTGCCCCCTCGCGCTCTCAGGCCCTTTGCCCTGTATTCCCATGAGCCAGGCTGGGGTGCGGCGACAGGGAGGAAATTCGCTGTGGCGAAGTGATTGTTCTCGCTGCAATGGGGTGACGTCATCCTTTTCACACACGCACTAACAGTGTCACGTTGCGTATTATCATCAGATAATTTTAATGAGTCTAATTAGCCATTTCTTATATTTTATCAACTGCGTTATTGTCATACAGAGACGCACTTTAATTTATACATTCACACATCGGTGTATGACTGCACGTATGCAAGAGCGCGCGTGAGGGCGTGGCCGGGGCGCTGTCTCGCGGCGCCTCGGCTCCTCCTCCGCGCGACGCCGCTCGTGTGTCGGAAACATGATGAGGAGAGAGCCGAAGGGCGGCGCCCCCCGCTGCTGACTTCGCTGCTCGTCAGAAACTCGTTATTTCTCTCTCTTATTTTCTTTATATATATTCATGTGTGTGTATATATATATATATATATATATATATATATATATATATATATATATATATATATATATTATTGTTGATACATCTTTGTTATCTTTTTCATCCTTTCGTTTTGTTTTATTTGATTTTATCGCCCATGTTGTGACGAAAATCTTTATTGTTTATATTTTGACAATGACAATAATATAGTAATGAAAAAGATACTTACCGGTATTATCATTAATATTATATTTGTTTTATCCGATGTTTATTATATTGATATTATTATAATTTTACTTCTTGTTATCACTATTGCTATTGGATTTATTACAGATATATTTTACCATACTATTTAGTATCACTAGTAGCACTATTGCGGGAAATCTCTTTATTGTACGTTGGCATCTTCGTAATCATCACCAGTCAACATCATCATCCTCATCATCACCATCCTCCTTCTCATCATCACCCTCCTCCTCCTCCTCCTCTCATCATCATCATCATCATCATCATCATCATCATCATCATCATCATCACCATCACCATCACCATAATCATCATCACCATCACCACCATCATCACCATCATCCTCACCATCACCATCATCAGCGTCACCATCCTCCCCTCCTGACCGTATGCATTCACAGTGCCACCGCGGATGCACCATCTGACGCCCCTATTGTGCGCAGCCTTGGAGGTGAATAACAGCGCTTGACACCAAATATACACCGGACGGAATGTTCCCGCTTATTTGTTTATTTTATTTAGTTGTTCATTTCGTTTCATTTTCCTTCTGAATACGTTTGAAAGCGAGGTTTGTTTAGGCGGAAGTTAGATCGTTATATAAGACTAGATTTGCTGGCGAGCGTACACAGGCCCTTCAGGAAACGTGCGAGGACGCGAATAGAAGAACAGGCGAGGAAGCAGAGAAACCAGAAACAAGAAAACAGTACTCAGGGTATGAGGCAGGGGGTAGAGGGGGGGGGGCGGGGAAGGGTTCTGGGCACGGGCCAGCTTCGCTCGCTCGACCACCGCTCGCGACGGGACTGACAGACTTTGGCGCCCGCGTCGCGAACGCTCGAAGAAATCACACGCACGCAAACATGCACGCACATCCACACACACGCAAGCAGACAAACATATACGCACGCAAACAAGCATGCACGCGCACATACACACACAAGCAAACAAACATATACGCACTCTCCCCAAACAAACATGTACGCACGCAAACAAGCAAACACACACACGTGTGCTTGCGCAGACAAACATGCGTGCACACACACGCAAACATGCACGCACACTCAAACAAACATGCACGCACGTGCACGCAAATATACATGCACACGCAAACAAGCAAATATACATGCACGCACACACGCAGACAAATATACACAAACACGCACACACACACAGACGCACGCAAACAAACATACACAAACACACACACATGCACACACACATACTAAGTAACTTTATACGTTTTTAAAATTAATTAAAAGGAAAAAAAACGGATTTGGATAACTACGTCTTTCGCTGCAGGAGACAAGATGGCGGCACTGCTGGAAACGGGTCGCAGAGATCTTAAATTCGTTACATTTGCTCTTTCTGTCTTCAGCTAATCCTCTGTGTGCTTCTTCTTGATTTATCGGGTTTGTTATTTTGTTTTATTTGTTTTGTGCTTATTTGGTAGTTTTTTTTTAAGTCCGTATTTTAGCAATAAATGAAAAATAAATTTAATTCCTTTGAAAGTCATTGCCATCATAAAATGCCACGAAAGCATTGCTAAAAACGACATTAATTGGCATCATTATGTTTATTTAAAGATCGTCTTCGTGTCATGCTCACACCTTTTTTTGAAACTGTATCATATTTGTTTGCAGATATGGCATTAATATTATTGTTATTATTTTTATTATTATTATTACTACTACTACTATTACTAGTAATTGTAGTAGTAGTAGTATGAAAAATAAAAATCGAGGTCACAGAGGTCAGACAAAAGGCAAAAACCCAGGTTTAAGGAGCAGTGATTATGACATCAACGACATCAACGGTATCCCAGATGTTGGCACAAGCATTGGGAAGTCACGTTGAGTTGCCATGAAAAACTCAAACGCTGGTGGATATACTGGAAAAAAAAAAATATATATATATATATGAAAAAAATATATATATGAAAAAATATATATATATGAAAAAAAAAATATAATATACATATATATATTACGACAGGACACGGACAAGGCAACGCTGTTATATTCAGATGCGAAATTATATTTTTTTCCTGGAAAGTCAGAGAAATGGTTAAATGAAATAGATATCAGTATAAGGTTTAGCTGAGAGTGTATGCACGCATACACACGGAAGAAAATAGAAATCAGAGATGCTGAACCCAGAATCTGATATTTAATCCCTTGTCTTGAAATCGTCGCCATTCACCCTCATTCCTTCCCTCGCTTTTAAAAAATCAGTATTTAATTTCTAAGATCATAAACTTACCCCAGATATGTTTTTTTTTTAATTGGAAAATGGTAAATTCACCCTCTGATTTAGAATGTGAGAGGTTTACGCTGAGATTTGGATACGAAAAAAAATTCTGCTGACGCAAACGAGATGTGTAAGGGAAATAGTAATCATTGAGGACACGTCGTTGTTTTTGTTGGACACGTGACTGGGATTAGATAGAAGACAACCATAAAGTCAAAAGCTGCGATGCTAGGCTTACACAGACAGAATTCTTGGCATAGGCAGACAAGGAAGGGGCCCTCTGGATACAATGCCAAAGTGAGACTCGTATAGGCCTACGCACACAGGCGATTAGTCAGAATCATATCTCCGCCTAGTCGCAAATTTACTGGCGATAAAGGACGACTTTTATATAGATTAATCAGGAAGGCCTACCTCGTGTCCTCCGTAGGCCTAGCTAATCCTGAAGGAGAAACTGACGTGACATTGAGCCATAAACGATAAGGTTGGACCTCGCCGTATCTGACGAAGGAGATGTACGCGGGTACTTTTTTCCGGCCGAGGGGGACGTGGGGGATGGTGTCATGAGTGGGGGGAGGGCAGTTGAGGGGCGGATGGTGTCATGAGCGGGAGGGGGGGGGAGTCAAGAAGGCGTTTAGGTAGTACTGTAACATTCTCGGAAATTAAAGGTTGTTACAGAAGTCAACATACTGTCAACCCTTCATAACAAAGGAAACAGCGGTCTTTGATATTATTAAAGCTGCATCACCACGTAATATGTTGCAAGAAATAGTATTTATATCATATTTAACAAAAACTATCACACTCTGAAAAAAAAAACACACAAACGACTACAAACTTGCAATCTTTCTTTATGTATTTTGATCATGTGAAAAAGAAAAGACATTTAAACAGCGGGATGAGAACGGCCTTCACAGCCCACTTGTGTGAAAGTAGCTCGTTTAGGGTTTATTACAGCAACCGTAACTAGTGGTTGGCGGTTACGCTGTTCGCTTCGTGCTCGGCCTCTGCTCTCCGGCCTCTCTGTCTCGTCTTCGTTCTCTGTTTCCCTTTCTCTCTCTCTCTCTCTCTCTCTCTCTCTCTCTCTCTCTCTCTCTCTCTCTCTCTCTCTCTCTCTCTCTATCTATCTCATTCTCTAGCTCATTCTCTCTAGCTCATTCTCTCTCTGCGCTCAGAGAGAGAGAGAAAGAGAGAGAGAGGAGAGAGAGAGAGAGAGAGAGAGATAGAGAGAGAGATAGAGAGAATGACGACGATAGATAGAGAAAAGAGAAGAGACGAAGAGCACACACACACACACACACACACACACACACACACACACACACACACACAACACACACACACACAACACACACACACACACACACACACAGAGTTATATATATATATATATATATATATATATATATATATATATATATATATTTATATATTTATATATATATTTATTATATATATTTATATACACGTATATATATGAATATTTATTTGTGTGTGTCTGGGTTTGTGTTGTATGTATATCTATATATATCTATAACTATCTATTATCTATCTATATATATGTATGTATACGTATATATATATATCCCTTCTCTATCCCCCCCCTCTGTCTCTCTCTCTTTCTCTCTCTCTCCCTCTCCCTTCTCCCTCTCCCTCTCCCTCTCCCTCCTCCCTCTCTCTCTCTCTCTCTCTCTCTCTCTCTCTCTCTCTCTCTCTCTCTCTCTCTCTCTCTCTCTCTCTCTCTCTCTCTCTCTCTCCTTCCCTCCCTCCCTCCAACCCTCCCTCCCTCCGCGCGCGTGTGTGTGAGAGAGAGCATAATATATGTATGTATGTATATTTATATATCTTTCATTTTCGGTCTCTCTCCATCTCTAACTCTCATTGCACCCTCGCATCCTGTGCACTTTGCTCCCCATAGAGGTGATTATACAAATCACGAATAGCGATAACCAAATTGTCAGTCGACTCGAGTGTCACGCCTTCAGAGCGAATGTCCTTCGGACGATGACATTGGCCCCGTCTCGGCTCTGGCACTGGCACCGGTTGGTCATCGGGGCCAGAAATGCCTCGTTATGAATAACGCTACTGTAAAGCAAACCTTCAGAATGAAGTCACTAGCGGATATTTCTGAAATGTTGATGCGTGAGACCCGTTCCTTCATTTCGTCTCTATTTCTCGTTTTGCGAGGTGTGTGAGGATGTGCATTGTGAATGAACACTTGCAGACTGATTACTGACCTGTTGAAAAGAGTACTTGAACCCAGTATTCTTTGACTATCGTTATGCAGGCCTTCTGCTTGTATACGCTTAATCTCAAGAACTTTCAACAGGCCTCTCGTTGGGTAAACAAGTAAACGAGCGTACTTGCGGCCCTGTAAGTAAACATTCCGTAAGAGGCACTCAATGGCCTCCTCCTCCAGAACCCCTTCTGACCCTGGCGAACACAGCTGGTATTTATAGCGAAGTGACGAGCCGCGGACGAACAGCCACGACGCGCTTTTTCCATGATGAACCCGTGCTTGCCAAGCCATGCATTAGCGCCCTGCACCTGCTCTTACGTTAAGCGCTATCTGCACCTGTACCTGCTCGAGATGAGTGTTGTTCCAACCTGCCCGGGAACATTAATAAACGTTGTAGCATTACGCACTGCTGTACATTAAAGATGGATCTATTAGTGTCACACTTTTAACATTGATGACTTCAACAATGAACGTATATAGACATGAGTAATTGATTTCCCAGTAATCGTCACTTGAACACTCAACGGCGAGGGTGAGGCACGGTTGCTAAAACGACTAGGGAGAATTCCAACGCCCGAAACAGGAAGGAACAATGAAAATCGTCTAATTTTAGTAGAGGGGAACCACGCTGGGCGGAAGGCGGAAGAGGAGTGGGCGAGGGGAGGGACGCGGAGAGCGAGGGGCGGCGACCACGTGGCCTGGGAAGGGTTCATAGGGGATCAGCCGCATCGGTCTCCGCCTGCGCCGAAATGACGTGCCAGCTAGCGAGCGCGACGTCCGTGCAGCGTAAACACGCGTTGCTGTTCGTGGTTACGCCGAACTGGGTATGCTAATGAGGTGGAAGTGCGCATAGAGATATGGTTGGGAATTTGAAGTTTGCGCTAAAAATGCGCCTTATATGACTTCGCAGTTGGAAGGTCGGGCATGTGTGAGGTCGCGGGGCTGAAGGTGAAGTATGCGCGAAGTAACTAATGTTAGGCGTGAGGAATGCCCGAGGTCGGGCCGGAGTTACTATCTGCATTACTTTAAGAATGGCTCTCGTGTATTTAAGATTAACGGTAAGAAAAGTGGCTGTTGGAGGGGATATCATCAAATTTAGTACTTGGTGAAAAGGTGACTAATGGGGTTTTACTATATTTCGATTAAAGTGAGGCTTATTCCATTCGTGATAATGAACACATGCAATATGCTTACCTTTAATGATTTTTCTGTAATCCACATAAATACAGTATTTTCCGATTTGTTTTTATTATGTATTTACTTGTTTATTTTAACAGTTACGGAGTCTTGTTAGAGAGCAGGTGTCCCAGCTGAGGGCTACGACACAATGCCCTGTGTTGGTGTCACAGAACCCCGGCCAATGGACTAGGCTTTCGGAAAGGAGGACAGTGACGCATTTAGGAGTTGCGATTAGTACTGATTAGTGATCATCAAACTTGCGCACTATCCCGATACGGAAGCTGATTTGAACGGAAACTGGTCTCGCTTTTAACTCGTGACGTCGCGTGGGGCTTTAGCTAAAAAGAAGTTTTAATTCGTTCGCTCACCAAAAAGCTTAAACAACACAATGTCGTCACATTGACTTGGGCAGCGTTGTCTCTCAGCCAATTTTTAGCTTGCATTTCTCATTGGTTAGCCAGCACACAAACGGCCATTTGGTTGTGCGTCTACACTGCGCCTCGGTCGTGCCTGAGTTTATGTTGAATTAATCTTTGATATGACACGACGTCTAGCCATTAACGATGATGCGACGAGAAATTTCGTAAATTAATTATTATATATTCATATTAATAATTCTTCCTAATAATTCATGTTTTTTATTATTGATGTTCTTGAAATCGTCTCGGTTGCCGTAAATTCCAGATTTTATAAGTTACGAAACGGCACTTGGGATCGTCATGACACTTACATAAGAGGCGAGGGAGGCGTCCACATGGCAGTCACGGGCCGTTTCAAAGACTTTTTGACAGCAAATATTTGACGCCTGAATTCTACCCCCTCCTTAGAAGTAGTGCTTACGAACCATAGATTCCTTATGTCTCGCATATAAAAGGTTACTGATACTTTATTTATAAATTGTTCATACCTTGCATTCGGATTTTTCGTAAGCTTGCGTGTATGGAACCATACATTATTGAATATGCTATAATGTATAACATTATATCGTAAGATGAAGATAGCATAGTTGACTGGATTCTGCATTTTACTACAAGAAATGTTGGAGCAAAATATAAAAGTAAAAGGATAAACGGATCCGTTCCGTGCTTGAGGGACTGCGTGGAGGGCCGTAAGGACAGGTGGGTAAGGTCTGTGAGAGAATGGGCAGGCCGGGCCGGGGGGGAGTATCAGGAAGGTGGGGTAGGGAGGCGGGGTATGGTGGGCAGGCAAGACAGCGGTGCCACGCGCTATTTTCAACTACTGGTAGAGTGCCGAGCATGCCTGGCACCTCAGTGGCCCTCCGTCCTTCGCTGCCTCACCTCGGCACTCCGGGCCTCTCTGATGGTGACCCTACCTGACCTCGGCCGCGCTACCAGGTCATTCTAATTTTTTGTGTATTTTTGTGATACAGTGATTAGTTTAATTACGAGTGAGAGGGCGAGTAAGCCCCACGCCGACAACTCATTTTGGGGAATTTAAGTGAAAGTGGATCCGTGTTTCGAGTGAGTATTGTGTAGAAAAAAACATGTGTGGCTTGAAGACTTGGGTGGCGGCAGTGGCGAGGCAGGTGCCGGAGTGGCTGCCCGCCCTGCCCGACTGGAACCTACCCGCCCTCAACCTCCACCTCCCGGAGTGGAACTTGCCCAACTTAGCGGAATGGAACTTCGGAAACCTTCCTGCGTGGGGCATACCTACGCTTCCCGCATGGGTGTACCCGTCGCACGTGCGGGGGTGCGTGCGCGAGCTCGTGTTGTACGTGTGGGTGGTGTTCATCACCTTTCTGGCCGTGAGGGAGGACCCCGCGCGGGAGCAACTCGTCGAGGAGGAGCACCCGGCGGGGGAGGTCATCGTCGAGGGGCTGGAGGAGGTGGAGGCGCAGGCTCGGGACACGAAGGCGATTTTAGAGGAAGAGGAGGAGGAAGACGCCGAGGAAGAGGCGGAGGAGGACGAGGAAGATGGCTGGGGTCTTGGGAAGAGAGGCGGCCTTACGCGATACCCAGGCTTTGAAAACCTATTAGATCAGCCGCCCACCGCCGCCCCGCCCCCGCAGCCCGTCCACAGGACAACTCCTCTCTCGCTCTTCTCCCAGCCCGTCGGTAAACAGGGTGACCTAAAGGAGAAACAGGTAAGCGATGAAGGAAAAGATGAAGAAAGTGAAGGTAAAGCTGCTGTTGATGACGAAGAAAAAGACATTTTGTGGCAGTCGCTCCTGGCGCGTTATGCAGCGGACGAAAGGGAGAGACGGCGCAGCATGGACGACGACACGGAGCAGGAGCCGCCCGAATACGTCGGCACCGCGGAGGAGATCGTCCAGAGATACGCTGCAAAGTTCGAGTTTCCAGTTACGAAGGAGGAAGATGAATCAGCCGAAGTCTCAGCAGAAGAGTTTACCGCGAAGCTTGGTCGTCGCCTGGAAGGAGTATCTGGCCCGCCTGGAAGAGGACACCGATATGCAGGCCGACGCCAGGACGCAGCCGACAGTGCAGGAAGGCCCTGTCGCCACGGAAGACGGGCAAGAAGAGGTGATTGCTAAAGATCTTGAGGAAGAGGAGGAAGTAGTTGAAAAACTACAGAAAGTCCTGAGCATCAAGGAGAGGTTCCTAAATTTCAGGGAGGATGAGGTAAAGGACATCAGAGAGGTCGAGGAAGAGGCTGCTGTGAAGGAAGATGAGGACATTTGCGAAAAGGAAAAGGAAAACTACATGTTTACTCTCAGTGAAGAACAGGACGACTACCCTCTTGAAGATGTCCCTTTGGAAACTGAAAAAGAGAAGGATTCCAGTGTTCTCGACACCCTCCCTGGAGCACTGAAACGAGTTTCTGAGGTGGTCAATCTAAAGAAAATGTCAGCTTCTGAGACAGAGCAAGAAAAAGTAAGTGACGATGTAGACGAAAAAGAGCTAGTAGAGACAGTACCTGAATTAACACAAGATGAGCAAATGGGAGACAGCATAGAGTCGAAAGCAGAAAGGAAGGAAAGTGAGGTTACTGTACGAGAGAAACAAACCCACGGCGTAACAGTAAGGCTGAGTGGCATTGTTGTTGAAGAGGAACCCGGGGACGATGACCTCCTGGAAGAGGAAGCTGAGGTATCTGATTCAAAAGAACTGGCTGAAGAGGCCCTGGAAACATCAGTCGATGCAGAAACGGCAGGCGAGGAAAAAGTAAAGATACCTGAAGTCAAGTTCGAGGTCGAAGAACTCGAAGAAAAGGTCAAGATTGAATATGAAGAGATTGACGAATTAGATTATGAGGAGTTGAAGTCAGAAAATGAAAAGGCAGATATATTGGAGGTGGAACTTGGACTAGCAGATGAAGGTGCCAAAGTAGAAACATTACAAGAAGAGAAAGATGAAGGGGTGAAAGCAGAAGAATTGGAAGTCGAACAAGGGGAGGAAAAGGTAGAAGAGGGAGAAATGGAGATTGAGCATGCAGATGAAAAGTTAGAAGTAGAACACGCTGAAGAAAAAATTGAAGTGGAAGAAGAGGAAAAGGTGGAAGTGGAACATGCTGAAGAAAAGGTAGAAGTAGACCATGCTGCAGAATCAGCAACAGTGGAGGAGGTTAAAGTGAAAAGAGCTTTAAAGGCAGAGGTGGAAGCAGAAGAAATGGAAGAAGTTTATGCCGAAGAGAAGGTAGAAATAGATGCAGAAGAAAAGATGGAAGTAGAGCATGCAGAGGAAATGGTAGAAATAGAGCATGCAGAAGAGCTAGCAAAAATAGAAGAGGTTGAAATAAAACGAGCTTTAAAGGCAGAAGTAGAAGCAGAGGAAATGGAGGAAGAAAATGCTGAAGAAGAGGTAAAAGAGGAGGCAGAAGAAAAATTGGAGGAAGAACATGCTGAAGAAAAAGTGGAGGCAGAGCATGCTGAAGAAGTGGCGAAAGTGGAAGAAATTGAGGTAAAACGAGCTCTTAAAGCTGAGGTAAAAGCCGAAGAAATCGAGGAAGAACAAGCTGAAGAAAAGGTAGAAGAAGAGGCAGAGGAACAGGTTGAATTAGAACATGCGGAGGAAAAGGTGGAAGTAAAGCATGCTGAAGAATCGGCAATAGTGGAGGAGGTTGAAATAAAGCGAGCATTGAAGGCAGAAGTAAAAGCTGAAGAAATGGAGGAAGAACATGCTGAGGAAAAGGTAGAAGTGGAACCTGAAGAAAAGGTAGAAGAAAAACATGCTGAAGAACAGGTGGAAGCAAAACATGCTGAAGAAATAGCAAAGGTTGAGGAGGTGGAGGTAAAGCAAGCGAAAGCAAAGGAGGAAGTTCCTGATATCGATAAAAGTGCAGAAAAACCGACGGTAAAGAGCCGCTGGAGAAGAAGAGACCTCGAAGAAACAGGAACTGTTCGTGATTTCTGGGAAAAACAAAAACCTCTTGGAGAAGCAGCTGCTGTTGAGGCTTCAAGAGGAAGATTTAAGACTAAGAAAGAAAAAGAGGAAATGAGAAAACTAGAAGAAGTTGTACCAGTAGATGACTTTTGGGGTGTTGAAGAATCAGAGAAAGACACAAGCAAGAAAACCGCACAGGAGCCCCTGGCAGAGGGAGTTGCATCTGAAGCCGTGCCGTCCGGGCTTTGGGAAGATGATACAGACTTGAGGATTGGAGATAGAATAGATCAGCGGACTTCTGCATTGTTAGAAACGAATTTAGATGCTCTTACAGTGGACCGCTCTCCTGATGAAGATATGAGGGAGGCAGCTGAGGACAAGGATATATCTCTAGGTAGTGAAAGTCCTATTCTTCCCGCTGCAGAAGAGGCTGAGGATTATCTTGCCGAGATTGAAGACCTGCTTGTAAAACCAAAGCAGAGATTGCCAGGTAAGTCACTGCATGAAGAGGATGAAATGCAAGCAAAAGCTACTACAGACCCTCTTCTGGCAAAGTATATGTCAATGCCCGCAAGTCTCACGAAAGACGAGGAGGACGAACTTCGTAAATATCTGTCAGAGCATGAGGAGACTGAAGAGCTTGACTTAGAAAAATTTATGACTATGCCACACACATTAACCGATCAGGAGCAAAAGGAGCTAGAAGAGGCAGTGAAAGAGCACCAGAGTGTGCGGGAGATGGAGCGACATGGCCTGGAACGCTTTTTGAAGATGCCGGTGGGTCTGACTGAGCAAGAATTACGGGAGTTGCAAGAACTGGAGGAAGGAGAAGACGATGATCAGGTCTTCGAGGACACAGAAGGAGACAAGTTTGATGACTATCTGTCAATGCCAGTGGGTCTGACAGAGGACGAGGAACGGTTGTTGCATGAAGGTGACGAGGATAATGAGTTTGAAAATGAAGAAGAATACCGACAGCACATCAAAAGCAAGTTCTTGCAGGAATTGGAGGAGGATGCTTATCGTATGGCTATGGAAGATGATGAATATGGATATGAGGATGAGGATGAGTATGATGATGAATATGAGTATGATGACGAATATGACGACGAGATGGATATGGAAGGAGAATATGTTATGGTAGAGGATGAAGGCCAGGAAGGTGCTGCAGCAGTTGCACCTGGCACAGGCGCTCATCCCACTGGCGCTCCTGCAGTAGCACCTATGGTGGACGAAGCAGTGAGCACAATGGACGAGGATGAACAAAAGAAGACGAAGAAGAAGCTCTTTTCGTTCTCGAAGAAAGAGACGTCCCCAGAGGAGACACCTGGGACGCAGACCAAGAAGTTTTTTCATTTCGGCGGCCTTGGAGCCAAAAAGAAAAAGGAGGATCCTGAGCCTCCACATAGGAGGTTTGGAGGAGGCGGCGGCGGTGGGGACTCCTTCACGGCTGCACTTTGCACTATTACTAGCAAGGTCAAGGGGCAAATTGCAGAATTGCATTTACCTTCCAAAACTACATTAAGAGATAGAGTCCTTATGAGCAAAAAGCCATTTCAGTTTGTTAAAGAAAATATTTCAAGTCAGAAGAAAGGCAATAATGAACTGACAGAACCTGGGGCTGAGAAAGCACTTGTAGACATATCAGTGGTTACTCATCTGCTAGATGAGAAAATGAGTATTGCAGCAGCAGGTTCCGAGAGTATAGAAGGCACTGAAAGGCTAGAGGGTAAAGATTTGCTAGAAAATAAGGAAAGTGCTGCTGAAAAAATAGAGAAATTAGAAGCAAGTAAAGAACCCATGACTGCTGAGTCAGTGAGCGGCAGTTTACCGTGCCCCATGCCAGAGATCATTATAGGTGATGGTGATGAGGAAATAGATGAAGAAGTAGCTAGTGTATTTATGCAGGATTTGGTGTCTGAGACAGAACAACAGCAGGTTGTTCTGCCTGAGGGTGTTGAGCCTCTAAAAGGTGGCAGAAGTCCCTTTGATCATGAAGAAGAATTCTGGCGGCAGTGGAAAGATGAAGAACAAGCATCTGTGGCCCAAGAGAGAGATTCTGCTTCTCCTTGGGAAATGCACCATCAGGCTGACCATCAAGGTGTAACTTCATCTGAACAGGAAACCAAGCCCGACAATCAGCAAATTAATGCTTCAGATAAAATGCACGAATCTGTAGGAGAAGATTTTATTCATGAGGATGTAAGAGATTCTATCTCAGAAGAATTGCAGAAAACCACATCAGAGGAGTTACAAGAATCTACCCCTGAAGATTTGCTATACAGTACTTCTGAGGAACTGCAAGATACAGTTCCAAAGAAAGTACAGGACATTTCCGTGCAGGAGGATTCTCTGTCTGAGAAGTCAGAAACTTCCCCTGATATGTCTCATGGCTCCTTATCTGAGAGAGTAGAAGACAGTATGCCAACGGATTCCATGTCTGAGGAGAAGCTAAAAACTCCTGACAGTATCCTTGAGTATATGGAAACTACTGTACAAGATGTCACTCGAGATGATCCAAAACAAGAAGAAGGAAAGCCTGAACACTTTAGCCAAGGTGAGGACTCCACCAGTAAAGATGTGCAAGATTATTCGAGTAAGCTGCAAGAAAATACCAGAGAGGAACTTCAGGACTCTCTTTCAGAAGATCAAATCTCTACTCCAGAAAGTTATGAGGACAGTCTTTCTGGAAGGTTTCAGGATACCACCCCAGATGAATCACAGAATGCTGTTGATGTGAAAAGTCAGGAGTCAAGGGGATCTTCATGAATCAAGATCTGAAAAGTTACAGGAGATCACTATGGAAGAACAGTATTCGACCTCAGATGATCAAGTTTCCACACCTGAAAAATATCAAGATGCTCTATCAGATGAGGCACTGAAATCTGTGTCTGAAGAAGCACAAAGCTCAGTACGTACAGATGTAATTGATACCACACAAGCTAAAGCAGGAGATACTGCTTCTGATAGTAGTCCAGAGATTTACAGCTCACTTTCTGAAGGACTGCATGACACTTCAGAAGAAGCAGAAAAATTGAAAGATCCCTCTTCAGAAGAGACACGCAGTTCCACCTCTGAAAAACTGAGCGATATTACTCCTGAAAAGACTTACAGCTCCACTTCTGAGGGTGGCCTTACCCCAGAGGAAATACAGAGTCTACCTCTGAAGAACCCCAAAAAAGACTCCTGAAGGACACAGCTCTATCTCTGAAGAACTGTGTGAAGAGTCACTTAGTTCCACCTCTGATGGACTGCATGATGTTATGCCAGAGGAGGTACATACCTCTGTTTCAGATGAACTAAAAAGCAGTTCTACATCAAATGAGCTCCATGATACCACCCCTGAAGAGATGGAGACCTCAACTTCAGAGGAACAAGTTTCAACACCTGAAAAATTCCAAGATGCCCTCACAGAGGACCTGCAGGATTACACCCCGGAAGAAGTAAAGAACTTGTCCTTTGAAGAACAACATGACATGTATAAAGGACTAAGATCTGTGCATGACTCTAGCCATGAGGACCTACAGGATTCTTTTTCTGAACATTTGCCAAGCTCAATATCTGAGGATTCCAAGAAGGATATGAAGGAGGATACACAGGGTTCCACTGAAGACACCAGAGCTCTACTCCAAGTGAGCTAATCTCAAGCCATGAAGTACTGGATTCTTCTGCCTCTGAAAAGCTGCGGGAATCAGCATCAGATGAACAAAGCTCTATACCCGAAAAAGTACAAGAATTCAAAAAGATACAGGATTCCACTTCAGAAGAACAGATTTCTGAGTCTGTTTCAGAGGAACAAGCTTCCACACCTGAAAAGTTTCTGGATGCTCTCTCAGATGAAATACAGGATGTGATTATCAAAGAACTACAAGGCAGTGAACAAAAGTGTAGCCTAGGAGGAGGTATAAATCAACAAGAACTTCAGGGTTCTACTACTGAGGAACTACAAGAAAGACTGCAGGATTCAGAATCAGGTAAGTTACAGGAAATTACTTCTAGGGAACTACGAGATTCTCTCCAGGAAGATTTGCAGGATTCAGTCCCAGATCAGGTACAGCACAGTACTCCTGTGGAACGTCAAGTATCTCTCCATGAACTACAGGAGTTAGAAGAGTTTAGTACTGAAGCACTGCTGGATTCAGTGTCAGATAAATTACAGGACACCACTGAGGAACTGCAAGATTCTAGCCCTGAAGAGCGACAGGATTCATTTTCTTTGCAGGACATTACTCCAGATGACAGGTCTACCCCAGAAGAGTTTCATGACACCACATCAGAAGATATCCAAGATTCTATTTCAGAAAAGATTTTTGAGTCAGTGCAGTTACAGGGTACTATTTTAACAAAGTTAAAAGACACCACTCCAGGGGAACTGGAGTACACCTTTGCAGGAGAAGTTTTAACTCCAACTAAGTTAGATGACAGCTTCTCAGATGAGTACACTACACCTGATGAAATGGAGGAATCTTCTCCTGATGAGGGTGATGGGGAAACAGCGAAAATGCATAGAGATATCCCCATAAAAATGAAGGGAGTTCCTCCTGAAAATATGCAGGACTTCGCAGAAGGACAGCCGCCCATTATGCAAAGAGACTTGCTGGAAGGGCATTTATGTGGCTTTCAGATCATTACTTCAGAAGAATTACAAGAGGTGAAAATGATACAAGAAGTAGACCAAACAATTAAGTATGGGCAGTTGCAGGATGTTAAACACACAGATATCACTCTGGAGAACCTCACAGATAAAGAACTACAAAGGGTTATAGATGAAGACCTACAGGACAGTGCTTCTGAAAAGCTAGAGGATATTACTCTTGAAGAGCTGCTTGACATTACGCATGAAGACCTCCAAGAAGTTATATGTGAAGAACTGCACGAAATTACACCTGCAGATCTACAAGCTATTACATCGGAAGAACTTGAGCAAGATGTCCAAAAACAAGTGGGTGTAGCAGTTAAGGAAGTGGAGGCCATTTCTACTGAGGTACTAGCGTTTGCAGATAAGGGACTAGAGGATGTTTCACGAGGAAAAACAGATATTTCACAGGAGGAAAAAACGGAAAAACAGGATGAGATGGAAGATGTAAGAGCTGAGAAACTAATTGATAATAAACCAGTGGATCACCAGGGTGTTACACCCAAGGATGTTGTACCCAAGGGACTAGAAGATGTTGCACCTAAGGAATTACAGGTACCACGGGATATTAAAGAATTATCAGTTTTTACAACTCAGTACTTCGAGTGTGTCACACTTGAGAAAAAAGAGGGATTTACACTCGATGAAACAGAAGAATTGCATGATGTTACGTCAGAACTTGATGTTACACATGAGGTATCACAGGAGTTTACAGATAAGCTAGAATTTACACCAGAGGAATCAAAAGATAAGGTAGGAGTGGGTGCTGCACCTGATGAGCTGGAAGAAGCTATATCTGTGAAGTCAGAGGGCCTAATATCTGATGAAATAGGTAGTATTACACCAAAGGAACTAGGCACTGCAACAGAAGATGTGGATTTTGAACTAAAATATGTTACACAAGTGGAAACAGGTGATATAAGTCAGGAATTACAAGGTGTTACACCTGAAGATTCAGATGTTGTTATCCCAAGGGAACTGCAGGCTGCTTCACTTACAGAGTTACAGGGCCTTGCACATGAATTGCTGGACGAGAAACCAGAGGCTGGTATACAGGAGGAATTATGGGATATCAAAATTAGCAAACCAAGAGATGTAAGAGACGAGAAGTTATCAGAGAAACAAAAGGATATAACTCCAGAACAATTGCAGGTTGGTTCACCAGAGGAATCACAGGATCTGACACCCAAGAAAGCAGATGTTATACCAGAAGCATTAGAGGGTGTTGTACCAGAGGAACTGGAGGATGTTACGCCAGAGGAATTGCATGTGACGTCTGAAGAATTGCAGGAAGTTAAAGTTAAAGAATCGCGGGATGTTCCTGAGGAAGAAGAAGAATCAGAAATTGCTGTTTACGAGAAACTAGATAAAATTACTTCTGAAGAACCAGAAGGTATAACACCAGAAGAAGCAAAGGGTATAACATCAGAAGTACCAGGTGGTATAACACCTGAAGAACCAGAGGGTATAACACAAGAAGAACCAGAGGGTATAACACAAGAAGAACCAGAGGGTATGCCACTTGAGGGGCCAGCGAGTATAACAGAAGATTCAGAGGGTATAACACCAGAAGAACCAGTAGGTACGCCACTTGAGGAGCCAGAGAGTATAACAGAAGATTCAGAGGGTATAACACCTGAAGAACCAGAGGGTATAACACTTGAAGAACCAGAGGGTGTAATACCAATAGAACCAGAGGGTATAACACCTGAAGAACCAGCAAATATAACACCTGAAGAACCAGAAAGTATAACACCAGAAGAACCAGAACATATAAAACCAGAAGAACCAGAGGTTATACTACCAGAGGGGCCAAAGGGTATAACAGATTCAGAAGGTGTAACAACAGACGAACCAGAGGGTATAACTGAAGAACTAGAGGGTGTAACACCAGAGGAACCAGAGGGTATAACACCAGAAGAACCAGAGGGTGTAGCACCTGAAGAACCAGAGGGTATAACACCTGACGAACCAGAGGGTATAACGCCTGAAGTACCAGAAGGTGTAACACCAGAGGAGCAAGAGAGTGTAACAGAAGAACCAAAGGGTGTAACACCAGAAGAACCAGAAGGCATAACACCAGAGGAACCAGAGAGTATAACAGAAGATTCAGAGGGTGTAACACCAGAAGAACCAGAAGGCATATCACCAGATGAACCAGAAGGCATAACACCAGAAGAACCAAAAGGTTACCACCAGAGGAGCCAGAGAGTATAACAGAAGAACCAGAGGGTATAACACCAGAAGGTATAAAACCAGAAGAACCAGAGGGTATAACACCAGAAGAACCAGAGGGTATAACACGTGAAGAACCAGAGGGTATAACACCAGAGGAACCAGAGGGTTTAACACCAGAACCAGAGGGTATAACACCTGAAGAACCAGAGGGTATAACACCTGAAGAACCAGAGGGTATAACACCTGAAGAACCAGAGGGTACAACACCAGAGGAACCAGAGGGTATAACACCAGAAGAACCAGAGGGTATAACACCAGAAGATTCAGATGGTATAACACCTGAAGAACCAGAGGATATAACACTTGAAGAACCAGAGAGTATAACTGAAGATTCAGATGGTATAACACCTGAGGAACCAGAGGTATAACACCTGAAGAACCAGAGGGTATAACACCTGAAGAACCAGAGGGTATAACACCTGAAGAACCAGAGGGTATAACACCAAAAGAACCAGAGGGTATAACACCTGAAGAACCAGAGGGTATAACACCTGAAGAACCAGAGGGTATAACACCTGAAGAACCAGAGGGTATAACACCTGAAGAACCAGAGGGTATAACACCTGAAGAACCAGAGAGTATAACACCTGAAGAACCAGAAGATATACACCTTGAAGAACCAGAGGTATAACAGAAGATTCAGAGGTATAACACCTGAGAACCAGAGGGTATAACACCGAAGAACCAGAGGTATAACACCTGAAGAACCAGAGGTTTATAACACCTGAAGAACCAGATGGTATAACACCTGAGGAACCAGAGGGTATAACACCAGAAGGTATAACAGAAGATTCAGAGGGTATAACACCAGAAGAACCACAGGGTATAACACCAGAAGAACCACAGGGTATAACACCAGAAGAACCAGAGGGTATAACACCTGAAGATTCAGAGGGTATAACACCTGAAGAGCCAGAAAGTATAACACCAGAAGAACCAGAGGGTATAACACCTGAAGAACCAGAGAGTATAACAGAAGATTCAGATGGTATAACACCTGAAGAACCAGAAAGTATAACACCAGAAGAACCAGAGGATATAACACTTGAAGAACCAGAGAGTATAACAGAAGATTCAGATGGTATAACACCAGGAGAACTAGAGGGTATAACACCTGAGGAACCAGAGAGTATAACACCAGAAGAACCAGAGGGTATGACACCAGAGGAGCCAGAGAGTTTAACAGTAGAACCAGATGGTATACCACCTGAGGAACCAAAAGAACTAGAGACAGCCGTCCCTGATGTTATACTGAAGGCAGAACCAGAGGATGCTGCACCAGAGAAACTGCAAAGGGTGACCGACACTGAAGAAACTGTGACAAAAGAAGTGACACAACTCGCGAGCGCCGAAGATGTGAAGACAGGAGAGAAATCAGTCAGTGTTACCGATCAACAAATAAATGAAGATGAAATATCATTAACTGATCAAGGAAAAGTAATTAGTGGAGATATATCAGAAACTGATTTAATGGAAAATGAACAGATGCAGGACAGTGAACAGTATGAAGTGACTGATGAGAGATCAGCGACTGATGAAGGACACCTTGTGATAGAGGACGAAAAAGAAAACAGTGAGAAGGGCGATTATGAAAGTGAACAGTCATCCAAAGATAGTAAACGACTGGTAGCTGATAGAATTTCAAAGACTGACGATGAGCGACAGGAAACTGACAATCAGCAAGTATCTGAAGATGAAGGAATGACTGACGATGGGAAGACAGTGAGTAGGGATGAACAAATGACTGACATTGACATTTCAATGTCTGAAAAACTGATGTCAGAAGACGAACAAATAACTGATTCAGAACAGGTTGCTAAAGACAAACATAAAACTGGTGACGAAAAGCAACTAACTGAATCTGAACGGGTAGCTGACAGTGAAAACCCTGTAACTGATTCTGAACAGATTGAGACTGAAGACGAACAAGTGACTGACGATAAGAAGGTAGTAACAGACCGTATAGTACCTAGAACTAGAGGCATTACCGACAAGTGTGTAGACAGTGTGAGCAGTGAGGAACACAAACCCGAGTCAGAAGTGAGCGAAATAATTGTAGACAAACAGGTATACCGCCACAAGGGAGGTGTTCAGGTGTCAGGTAGTGATAGCATTAGAATAGAATCATCAGAGGGTAGCAGCAGTCGTGCAAATGGCGGAGTTGTAACAAAAGGTGCCAGTGTCCCAGACAGAACGGCTGGGACATTAGTAAAACCTGACAAGAGCGGAACACGCACTGCTAGTGAGAGTGAGAAAGATGGAGAACCGTCAGATGAAGGAGCATCTGGATCAGCAGTTTCCTCCTCGGGGGGTAAAGGTAAAAGTGCTTACTAGGACGCAGCTTAGTCGCTAAAACTATGTAGCTGCGGCCGTAACTACGTGGCATTGTAACAAAGTATACTTCGTTAAATTAAGTGAATTTTTATTTGTTTAAACTAGTGACCATTTGCAAAGGTTCGAAATATTGCTTATAAAGGGTTTGTACTGAAGTGTGGTTGTTCGTCTATAAGATATAAGAACCTTGATTTGTCTTCATTCAAGACATCAAGCATTGTGTATGTACTTGGTTAGCCTTGTTTATGTTACATGGCCAGTGTAGTATGTTTTCACATTGCTACTTCTGTTACTGCATAGACAGTGTAGTTTTCCTTATATCTTTTCTATAGCATTATGATATTGGCCTGGTACCTGCTGTATTCAAACTTATTACTTAATTCACTATTTGTAAATATTAATAATTATTGTAACAGTTACGAAACCCAGTGCAAAGTAGTAAAAGCTACAAATTTTGCTCTCCGGAGATGGTCTTGATAACCTTCACTTGTTCAGTAATGGCAACGAAAGTAAATGATCTTTAAGATCATGAAATACGATCATGCAAGCGATAGAAATTATTTACAAAAAGTTTTGTTTCAAAGGAAGAGGAAAGACAGTGAAAGAAAGTGTATTAAGACCAAGCAAGTGCTCACAAAAGGGTTGTGTTCCCTCATTGTTTCCTTCGGTTTTCTTTTGAAACTTATCTTTGAACAATTATCAACTGACTAAAGTGGGGGCTTTGCAGTTTTGGGATTGACTGTTATGCTTTCTATATCTTCAGAGCTGATTTTTCTTAGTAATTCCTTGTACGCTCTTCTTTCTGAATGTTTACCTTTACCACATAAATTCTACATAAGTTGGATGTACTGTAATTTTACTTTTAATTCGTGTGGTGCTTGTTATTTTCCTGATGTACAGTGTGTGTGTGTGTGTGTGTATATGTATATATATATATATATATATATATATATATATATATATATATATATATATCCTTATCCTTTTATTGCGTTTATTGCGCAATGAACAACTCACATTCGTGAGAAAAAAATTGCCTCTAATCCTCACAACTTGACAGCAGTGACTGATCAAGAATCAGTAAGGAATACTCTCTAAATATGCTGAAATTTAATTCCAACCACCATTTCATTCGCTCAACACTTGGTCACATGATGCTGAGGAAGATTTTCATTATTGTCGAAGAATATGCCGACATTGTTTGTACTTTCTTTTTTGGGAACTAGTACTTCACAAGACAATCAGTAATAAATCATTCTCTGTTTCAGGTGCCACCATGTCAGATGTGGAGGAAACAGCAGAGTCCCCAGTAAGTATTAGGCGGACGGAGCTACACTCCCTGGTGGAGGCAGACTCCCTAGAGTATGATGTCAACACTAACCTGCCCCCTGGCCTAATCCCCCCAGTCAAGACCTCACCTGGGGGCGTCAATCCCACCCTTCAGGAGATAATTGAGGCGGAACTAAATGCACGTTTTTGTCAGCCTGATTCCCTTAGAGTCACCATCTGCACCATCCTCTCCCCCTCCCCATTCCTCTATCATCAGCTGCGATTCCATTGAACCGCTCCCCTCACCCTCAGCCACTCAACCCTTAAGTCTCGATTCCCTAACATGTGAAACTTCAGGCCAAGATCCCCTTTCTGGAATGGAGGTTGAGAGTGGCATTGACATGCTCTCACCGACTAAACTAGATGACCTAAGTAACCCTGACTCCCTGGAATCCTCTTCTGACTTGCCCGGTTCGCCCCCAATCCCTTGTTCCTCTCCTGAGCCTGATGTGCTCTTAGATGAAAGAAGACATGCTCACTCCCTCAGTAGGGAAGCACCAGAGAGCCAGACCCTCACTAGGTTCAGGAATGAAGATCCTGCTCAGAGTCACAGCCAAACATCTGTTCACAGCCATATTGAAAGCATAAGCCAAGAAACTGCTCGTAGCCTTAGCCAGGATTCTATCTATACTGGACATGAAGTTCAAGAAAGTGCCCATAGCCTTAGCCAGGCTTCCATCCAAAGCCAAAGCGAGACCCAGGAAATTGCCCACAGCCTCAGCCAGGCCTCCATTCGAAGCCAAAGCGAAGCCCCAGAAATTGCCCACAGCCTCAGCCAGGCCTCCATCCGAAGCCAAGCGAAGCCCCAGAAATTGCCCACAGCCTCAGCCAGGCCTCCATCCGAAGCCAAAGTGAAGCCCCAGAAATTGCCCACAGCCTCAGCCAGGCCTCCATCCGAAGCCAAGTGAAGCCCCAGAAATTGCCCACAGCCTCAGCCAGGCCTCCATCCGAAGCCAAAGCGAAGCCCAGGAAATTGCCCACAGCCTCAGCCAGGCCTCCATCCGAAGCCAACGCGAAGCCCAGGAAATTGCCCACAGCCTCAGCCAGGCCTCCATCCAAAGCCAAAGCCAGACCCCAGAAATTGCCCACAGCCTCAGCCAGGCCTCCATCCGAAGCCAAAGCGAAGCCCAGGAAATTGCCCACAGCCTCAGCCAGGCCTCCATCCGAAGCCAAAGCGAAGCCCCAGAAATTGCCCACAGCCTCAGCCAGGCCTCCATCCGAAGCCAAAGCGAAGCCCCAGAAATTGCCCACAGCCTCAGCCAGGCCTCCATCCGAAGCCAAAGCGAAGCCCAGGAAACTGCCCACAGTCTTAGCCAGGCTTCTGTCTCTAGCGAAAGCAAGACTCCAGACATTGCACACAGTCTCAGCCAGGCCTCCATCCATACCCGAAGTGTAGTGGAAGATATTGCCCAGAGTCTCAGCCAGGCCCCCATTCGAACCCAAAGTGAAGTCCCAGAAATTGCCCACAGTCTCAGCCAGGCCTCCATACCATACCATACCAAAAGTGATGATAAAGAAATTATCCAGATTATCAGCGAGGTCTCCGCCCATGACGAAGATAAAGCCCCCAAAAATTTCTCCTAATCTCTTATGCAGTCATGAGAGTGATATGCTGCAAAGCCAGGATGATCAAGACTCTCTTCGTAGTATCAGCCATTCCTCTGTTCAAAGTGACCAGTCTCCTCTGAGACATAGTCAGGGTTCTAGCCATAGCTCTCATCGGAGTGAGGAAGCTTACTACAGCGTAAGTGAGGAGACCCACAGCCAAATGTCCCTGCAAAGTCAAACGACTTTACAGACCTTGAGTCAGATTTCCCTGCAAAGTCAGAGTCATATATCTCTGCAAGCTAGAAAGCTTGATGAGGATGCTATCTCACAGAAGACCAAGGATGAGACAGTGACTGAAAGCCCATTACCTTGCTATGACCTACGCTACCTCAATGACTCCTCAAGTGATGTTTATCCTTCCCCAGGAACATCAAACTGTTCCTTGGCTCCGAGCTCTCCTCGCTCCTTGGATGACAGTTCACCTCTGTCATCTATATCATCTAACCAGCTTGTACCTCCCAGTACGGCTCAGGCTACAACTCCCAGTACTCCACAGTCCTTAGCACCCAGCACTTCTCAGCCTGTTACTCCAAGCACTCCAAGATCTATGGCTCCTGTTACCCCGCATCCCTTGACGACCATTAGTCCAAGGTCATTGATTCCCAGCTCTCCCCAGCCCGTGGCTCCTGGAACACCTCAGCTGGCACCGCGAAGCATAACCCATTCTTTGGCTCCAGGTCTTCCTGGTCCTTTGGCACTTGACTCTGAAATATCCATATCATCTGACTCTATAGGTCGTGGTTCTGCTCGACCCATGGTTCCCAGTACACTGAGGATAATGAGTCCAATTTCTTTAACAATCAGCACACCTAGATCTGCAGCTCCCACAGACTTAATGACTCCCAGCTCGCCACGCTCCTTCGTTCCAAGCTTGCCCCTCACCCCCAGCTCCCTTCGATCCATTGCTCCCGCGGCATCTGCGACCAGAAGCTCTCCTGGCACCCCCAGTTCCTCTCATACATCAGTACCTACCAAGCCAGAAACAGACACAAGCTCATCAGTAACTGCATCTTCAGCCTTTGTGCAAGCTCCTTGCCCTGCGCCAAGGGCATCACTGAGTCGCACTCCCTCGTCCAAGTCCTCAATCTCTTTCCCAACACCTGCTTCCCTCTCACCTTCCACGCCCTCCTCTCATGCACCGCGCTACACAACTCCTCCCGAATCCCCAGGTGCCACTAGGTCATCCTCTGCGCTTGTCTCTCCGGCAGGATCTGTCCCTTCCCTGACCCCTGATTCACCTCAGATCCCTCAGTCCCCACACCCGCTAGGTTCCCTAAGAGTCATTGGATCCCCCCAGGTCTTGGTCCCCCAAGCGACCCCCTTATTTCCCCCCCGGGCCGGCGCCCCTGCCACTTCCCCCAGAGTTACTAACATGGACCGACTGTCACCTAACACTGACGAGGACGCTGATGCTGCTGCTCGTGATGATGGTGGTGATTTTAGTGGTGATGCTGACATGTGTGATGATAACGGCGCCTGGAAGACCTATAGTGGTGATATTGGTGGTCTTGATGACGACCTGCACCCCGGTAGTGACTCTGACGTAAGTGTCCTTAACCCTCAGTATGGACGACTTCACACATTCTAGGGAACACCACACGGAATACACCACAGTATAATACAAGGACACCATAGGAACACCACAAGGTTGCCACGGGGTTATGCTCTTTAGAAAAAAACAGGTATGTCCGTATGCCCTCTAGAACACTCGGGTTTTGTTGAAGAGCACCAATAGCTTAGCGACGCAGATCTTGCGAAGCAAAAATAATGGCCGTTTCTTGTCCGGAAATGAAAAGGTTAAAAGTCATACAAGGGTAATATGTTCCTTTAGCCAGTATTTTTTTGTAAATCCAAAACCGTTAACTGCCAGATGTTTGGTCACTAATTTTTGACGTTCGTCCCTCAATACGCCGTTGCAAGTGCGGAGAATCCAGTTCTAGTGCAGATTTCATTTGCAGGAATAAAGTGAAAACAATTCCGTTATATTATGTAACTGTATTTATTTGCACACGCGCATACCCACACGCACGCGCACTCACACACACACACACACACACACACACACACACACACACACACACACACACACACACACACACACACACACACACACACACACACACACACACACACACACACACACACACACACACACACACACACACACACAGAGGCCTACATAAATATACATATGTATGTGTGTGCACACACGCACGCGCAAGCGCACATAGGCCTACATACATGTATATATGTATATGTATAGATGTGTGTATGGGTATATACATACATACATACACACTTGCACACACACACACACACACACACACACACACACACACACACACACACACACACACACACACACACACACACACACACACACACACACACACACACAATATATATATATATATATATATATATATATATATATATATATATATATATATATATATATATATATATATATATATATATATATGTATACATATACTTATAATGTGTACACACAGACGCGTGATAGTAGTCAGATTCCTTTAGTTTTAAGAATATGTTAGATAACCACATCGTCTTTGGAAGTCCCAATTATAAGAGTCACGAGCCTGCCCCGGCAGCCTTTCGCAAGGGACGCCTTTGCATTATCCTGCTGGCGAGTGAAAATCTCCCGGGACAGGTTTGGTGTCGGGTGTCATCCGCATGCGGCACCGCGCCGCTCCCGTAGCTATGATTGCCGGCGAAGCCCCGCCCACAGGCGTTCGCTGGGATGTGTTTAGTAAATTTAGCGTAAAGATGTTTGTGTCATAAGTAGCGAACGCAGTTAATACTTCGTGTGTATCAATATCGCCTCAGGTTTTGCTCAGCTGATGCGACAATCACATGTTTACTAACGCATTTATCATGGAAAAAATTGTTCAAACGCTAGTTATGTTAGTAATTACGTCCATACGTTTAGGTGTATAGCCATAAGTATATTCGTGTAAAAGTCAGTGTCACGTGCAAATATCTGTTTGTATTTGAATGAGTGTTCATACAAATTCGCAATTAGTGTGCACAATTAATGGCTACCAATACCATATGCACACATCGTACCTCGGCGTTATTTAAGACAGGTGTAACACAGGTGCGTCGCGACGCCGTAAACGAGCGGGGTTAATAGGAGTTTCTAGCACATCACAACACGTGCACATTTGCAAAGGAAAATGCAAGCGAGAATTGAGTGCATGCGCTTGCATTTCTTCATTTCACAGAGACACATGCCAAATACGCATCACACGAGGGTATACACAAGCAAGGAAGGCACGCCCACCATCATGAAAAAGTCCTGACATTATAAGATGCATGCTTATTAACAAACAACTAATGTACGTTTATGCATTTTAATATAATTTAAGGCGGAATGTACTGCATGCTATTTACACAGGTGCTGTACTGGCATAGTCTTGGCTGATTGTTTTGTTCGTGTTACGTTGATCATGACAACAATATTTGTAGCATTATCATTTGCTAGTATTATCGCATAGTCATTTTATTTCTTTATTAGTTGTTTCATTTCTTGATTTTAAGTTATTATTTCTTTACAAGGTTTTAAATTTAACAGAATCTTATTCTTTCGTTCTTTTTTTTTCTTTTTAAGTTCACGTTAATTTGCTCTTGACGGATATGTGACGTTACGCTAATAACACTCACCTGTTATGAGCGGCCGCAATTAATTCACTCACTTGGCCGATGACGTCACCTTTAATACCATGTGCTTCTTTCAATTTTTATTTCTGTAAACTAACTCTGTGGCGACTCCTGTGCGGCACAGATGGAGCAGAAGAAGCTGTACACCTTTAGGGAGTCGGAGGAGGAGGAGTTAGATGAGGAGGAAGAGAGGAACTTCTGGAAGGAAGTGGCCGAGGAGGAGGACCTCGACGTCAAGGACTTGGATCAGGAGATTGACTACACAGCCTTGATCGAGAAGGTAGGCCAGACCCTCGCCCTTTGGCCCTGGGGCATTCCTTCCCAGGGGCCGAGGAGGTAGGTACCCCCCCCCCACCAACAACAACAAATGCAAAAATATCCAGTTAGCTTAAACGTCCCGCACCAAGACTCTAGGTGCTAGTTGTAAGCCAGACCGAGGGACATTTTCCTGAGACGTTACTCAAGGAGGCCCTGAGGCTAAGTCATCTCTACCAAAGCTTCTCATTCTGCCAGAGTCACTAACTTTGTTGGTTTAAGAGAATTACACTGTTCTGGCCTTCCTGTGGTCGTTCTCTCCCGCCGTGACCTGCAGTGACCAGCATTACGTCCGCTTTTCAGGAGGAGACTGTCGAAGACGGAGACGAAGCCCCAATGGAGACCACAGAGGCGCCCGCGGAGAACGGCGTAGAACCCACAGACACGACAGAGAAGAAGAAAAAGAAGAAGAAATCGGAAGATGGCGAGAAGAAGTCCAAGAAGAAGAAGAAGAAGAAGAAGGGGGAATCCGAGAAGGAGAACAGAAAGGTAAGTGTTTGAGTCACGTGACCCGAGCTGCGTCGGGTCGTTCTGTGGAGCAGTGGCTCGGGGGGAGGGGGGTACAGCAGGTGCGGAGGCATGCCACAGCTGCCGCTCGGGCCGAAGCAGCTTCTCCAGAGCCCGGCGTCACAGGAGAACCGAAGATTGATCCAAGGTCACCAGATTGCTCAGGGTCAGCGGTCGCTACTCGGTCGCCTCTGCGCAGGATGTCGGTGACGTCACGAAGGAGGGAGAAGACGGTCGCAGCGCCTGCAGTCGCGCCGTGCCCGCCGCCGCCGCCACCGCTCCTTCCCGCTCCGCCGCTCCGGTCGATCACAGCCACACGCACCTCAGACGCTCGCCTTTCCTCACGCGCGCTCACTCACATGCCCTTTATACACCCACACCCCCTCCTACAGGAAATATCCGCATAGCCGTGAGTCCTTTCATACTTTAACGAACCCACACACACGACCACCGCGCCCGGCAGTCTTTCCAGCAGCTGTAGGGGGATCTGGACAGTGTCTCAGCCCTCCTGTGGCACAGTGTGCTGCCTGTCGATCTGTAGCCCTCGTTCGTGGCACCCAGCACGTGGCACCCCCGCGGGGGGCGCCATGTAAGGGTGGAGAGATGGTCAGGTCAGGTCGCAATGTGATGGAAGATCTGGATGTGTATTCCTGGCTGACGTCGCGTCCTGCTGAGCCGCCGAAGGTCCCGCTGCGCCCTTACACGCGCCCGCTCCTGCCCTCGCCGCCCGCCTGCTGCCCCTACTGGAGAAGGTAGGAGCCAGTGTCTCTGTGCCGGGGAGTGACACTCTTATACTGAGGATACTGAAGTCACGTGCTCCGTCCTCGCTCGCTCGTCACGCGTTGCTACACAAACAATCACAGTGACGCCTGAACACACGCACACAACACACACAATGACGCTTCAGAACCCGCTGGTGCCGAGTGTGACTCGGAAGCCGCGGTGATCCTGCGTCCGGATGGACACGATTTACTACACCGACCTTGGCGACTCAACGCTGGGTCACGCTACACTGATTCACATTTTCGTCTCTTTTTCTTTTTCTTTTTTTTTGCGAAAAGATGGTTATTTGTTCGTCTCATGTATTCCATTAATGCAAAGTGAATTGCACTGGGACAATTTCTTCTCTTAGAACACGCGCACAAAAATTACAATTTCACTTTTTTATTTAGAGGTTTTGAATATATTAGA
>NC_051394.1:941197-946197 GCF_015228065.2 Penaeus monodon | reverse complement strand
TGTTAGCTGTGATATTATTTTTTCTCATAAAGAAAATTCAGACCTCATATGTGAAGGCAATGCAAACTGAAAGTAGGATGGAAGAATTTATACTCCAGAAGTGTGAGATAATTTCCCTGTGTGAAATATTCTTTAAAATTGAATTGAGGTGTCTAATAACATAGGGACCAAGATGTTCAGAGTTGGCAGTGAGACTTCTAAATCAATAGTCAATTTCAAAACTTTGGAACAATGATCAGACCAGGCAAGAACACCTGCGGGAGTGGTGTGCCCCACCAAAGGGCAATGGTGCAGTGCGGAGGATCCCCAGGACAGACTCCATCTAGAAAAGGAGTGTCACACAACTGGGTGTCTTCGTGCCTAGTGTCACCTAGTTTAGTGTCGGGTGCAATGAAGGCCTATCGACACTACTACAATCGTAATACAGCTACACACACCACAATCTACACTTGGGGCCTGCAGGTGCGTTAAAGTGATATGCATGGGTTTTTATGCTGATGGATATGAAAGTATGAAAATTACATCATCAGATCTTTCTATGAGCATACTATATATTTTTCATCTTGTGAAAATGATTTGTTAATGGAAAGTTATGTAAGTTGTTCTACTGAAGTTTGGTGTCTTTTTTAACTGACTCTGTGAATATCTGTGAATTTGATATTCCTTGACTCTGTTGTAGCTATTAGTTTATACAATGTTTTTTTAATTTTTGCATGATTGTGAATTTACTACTGTTAATTTCTATATATGACAGAGGTTATTGTCTATTATTTTCATATTTAATATCTATTATTCAATGTCCTGACTCAATTACTGTGGAATTATTCATGTTATTAACATTCACTTGTGATTGAGAGTTATTCACATTTTCATTAAATTCTGAATAAAGAGATAAATAGCATTTAGAACATAGAGTATAGATTTTTTTGCATTATGATTATTGCATTTACACCAGTTTTTTATAGTAATTTGATTGAAATGTTCTTGATGTCAAATGTCTTATAGTTATAATTTTTTCAAAGAAAATTCTTCATCACAGCCCTTTCTTTCACTGTTGCAAAGACAAAGATTATTAATTCCTCAGACATGTGTTTCACTCTCTGTTCCAATTTTGACAGGAGGCAGCTAGCAGCACATCACCCAGTGAGACAGGCAGTGAGGAAGAGGAAGACCTCTGCCCAACACCCCCATTATTTAATGGTCATGCCATTACCAATGGTGTGGATAGCAGCACCACAGACGTTCCCATTGAAGAGGAGATAGCCAGTACTGAAGACTCCCACAGTGATCATGACGTACATGGAAGAGAAGGCTTCCGTAGCTTATTAGAGGTTTACAAACGTGAAGGCACACCCAAGAAGGAGTTCCGTGCTCAGACCCCACTCAGTGATGAGGAGGACCTAGCTGGTGTTAATGTCAGAAAGCTGGTAAGTTTAAATTTTGTTTCTTAGGTGTGTGTAAGAAAAAGGCATGTGTTTGTATGGGCATATATATGTACTGTATATACAGATAGGCACAATATGCATATTTGATTTTGTGTGTATGTTTCAGTGTACACAGTGTATATTTCTGTACTTTTGTATTGGTATATCTGAGTACATTAGTCTATGTGTGAATCTATGTAAAGGTTGTGATTTCATTCAAGAAAAAGTCATATTTTTGCCAATTTCAGTACCCCTTAAGGAAGCATCATATAATATTGCATTTATTCAAAGTATGAATTGTATGATGATTATAAGAATACATTCAGATTTTTAATTAAGATAATGAAGTACCACCATTGAGGATATCAACATTTTATTTCGTATAGAGTTAGATTATCAATTCAAATTTTCGTTGTTTATAGATTTTTTCAACTTTGCTAAACCAAAAGACAGTTGTTGTTTTTTATGTGGAATGGAAAGTTGATAAATGTTAGTAAGTCAATCTTCTTATAGGAATGTTGGCACTCAGGTTTATCTCCATTTGACTTTCCTTGTTTCAGAGGGTCTCCTACTTGAACGCAGCACAAGAGAAGCACGCCCAAGAAGAGAACCAGAAGAGCAACCTCAGTACAGGTGTCAATATCACAAACTTGGTAAGTAGTTTAATGGCATGAATTGGAGTCTTGTATAAATAAATATATATATATATATATTTTATATATATATATATAGAATATATATATATATATATATATATATATGTGTGTGTGTGTGTGTGAGTTTGAGTGAGCGAGTGAGAGAGAGAGAGAGAGAGAGAGTGTGTGTGTGTGTGTGTTGTGTGTGTGTGTGTGTGTGTGTGTGTGTGTGTGTGTGTGTGTGTGTGTGTGTGTGTGTGTGTGTGTGTGTGTGTATGTGTGTGAGTCTGTGTCTGTGTGTCTGTGCACGTGTATATATATGTATGTATGTATGTATGTCTACATATACTTATTTATATATATATATATATATATATATATATATATATATATATATATATATATATATATATATATATATGTATATATACATATATATATATATATATATATATATATATATATATATATATATATATATATATATATATATATATATATATATATATATATATATATACTACATAGACATGATTTGATTTCCTTTATTTGCTTGTTTCTTTGTTACTCTAGTAAAAAAAGTACAATCAACTATAAATTTAGAGATTGATAATCTTTTTGTTAGTTGTTTTTCATGTAGTATGTACTAAATGAAGGAAGATATGATTACCTAAATTAGTGAGCAGTACCTGCACTTAGTAACAATAAAATTCATTGTATGTCCTGCAGGTTGGCGCTTACTCATCTCCAGTGCCACGTGCAGCAACGCCATCCAGTCGGCCGGATGACCTCACGCCTGTCTCGCTAAGATCACTGGTATGTGAAGCATGATGGGTTAGGGCTCAGGAAAGACTTATCATGGGGGGAAAAGAGATCAGAGTGAAGAGAATGAAACTGAACCTTCAGACAGATAATCAAAGGGACCAATAGATAGGATGAGTGTATGTATGGCACGTGTGTTTCAATGGTAGACATTCTATGAGGTTAAAGGTTGAAGGAAAAAGGAAAATTTAGGAAGAGGGAGAAAAGGAGAGTCAGTGTATGATATGACATACTGACAAACTAGCAAAGGAATATGGAAATGATTCAAAAGCAAAATACTTTTAAATGAATTATTCTACTCAGGTGACAAGTGTTATCTTATCAGGGAATAATGAAATCAAGAGCATTGTTAAGTGCATCACAGACAACAGATAAGATATCCTCATTCCAGGTATCATTCAAATTGCCTCCTTTATCAGGAGAGCCATGCGCCCCACCTACTTTAAACAGACAATGGCTCAGTTCACTAGCTGCCTCTGTGACTAGCATTTTTGTGTCCTGAAATACAAATAGATTCTCAAGAGATATTGTTAAAAAATTACAACTTGGGATGTGGTGAGATATGTATATAGTTGTTGTGAAACATATTTAAAGATCATAATTATGGGTTCATATGTAATGAATACTCATTATTTCTAATTAGTGAAGACTGTAATTGTTGCAATTATTTGCTGCTGTACCTTTTCCTCCTCCTCCTCCTCCTCATCTTCCACTTATAATTGGAGAAGGTGGAAGTGCAGCAGAATTTTTTCATGTTAATGAATGATATTGTTTTCTTCAGTGCTTGAGAGAATTGTAAAATGATTAACTATTGTTGCTTATATTGATTGTTTAGAATGTAATAAATGAAAAGATTGGAGTAGACTGTATGGTGAAAGGATTCTTAGAGCCAGATAATAGTAAGGGTGTTATGTTGCTGCATTAAAATTGCATTGTTATATTGAAATGGCAACAGGAGTTGCATGAGCAAGGTAAATATTTACTCATGAAAAGAACAGAAAGAAATATAACTTTGAAAATGAAGTTTCCAGTGACTATTTTCCAAGGAAATGAATTTGAATGGAGAGTTAGAAAAGGGATAGTAATTCTCATTAATAACAAGTGTCAAGTGTCAAAAAGTGATAAAAGACACCAAAAAGTTGAACAATATTACAGAATGTGAGAGAGGTTGGTAGGGATACTGCAATAGTGTATTCCGTGTTTGGGGACTAATTTGCATCTGTTGGAGGAAAACATTCCTTTTGAAATTGCCAGAGGAACTTGAGGAAAGGTTGAGATTTTTTTATTCTTCATGGATACCACAATTAGTATATTGATGGCTGCTAACATTGGTGAATGATTATGATGGTTGTTAGTTAGTGCTAGTACATGTGAGGTTTATGAATATGTTGGTAAGTGAATGCTGATGAATGAGAGAGCTCATTACAAGAAAAAGTTGTGACCATGATTAACAAATGATAATGTGTAGCTTAGAAACTTGTATCACCTTTTTTGTATTGCTTAGTTAAAATGTCATAGTCACTGTACCAAAGGATGAAGTGAGGGCATTTATTTCCACAGATGAGGTCATATCGGAGCTGGTGGAAAAAACGGTTTGTTTCCCCCTGACATTTTGATGCACAGACTTACACATTGTTTAGTGTGAGAGGGGCACCATTATATTTTGAAGACTTTGGTTTGGAAATAGGACCACGTTGTAAGAGACTGAAGTTTGGTCTTTGTGTGATTCTACATAGATATTATTTTATGTACTAATATGAGTGTCATATGATTTACTGTAGTTCTGAATGTCTTTTAAGTTGCTGTTTAATGAGCATGTATTACTTTTTGGACGAGTGATGAATATTTTTATTAATATGATTTTTTGGTATTGAGTCTAGCAAAGATTGAAATTTTGAAGGAATTGCAAAATTCCTTCAGAAACAGATTTTTTAATGTCTGTTAGAAAAACTTATGAGTGGATAATCAGGATATTGATGTGTTGTAGTATGCTGTTTTTGTTAATATTTTTTGGAAAGCATGTTTATCTTTTTTTTTTCTTTCTTTCTTTTTCTTTTTTTGTGCATGAAATTATTATCAAGATTTAAGTCTCATATATATCAACAGTAATATGAAAAAT
>NC_051394.1:921197-931197 GCF_015228065.2 Penaeus monodon | reverse complement strand
CCGTAGCCAGTCTGTTGTAATTTTCTCCTGAATCCAAAACATTTCTTTCCATCGCTCTTTGATGCTTTCTGGTCTTGATGTATCTTCTGTTGCATGATGTGCACCCAAATGATTTATGATGATTGATAAAAAAACGGCTCAAAAGGCAGCTTGTCTTGTCAGTATTTTGAGAAGTTCTAATTTTACTCGCGCGAGCTATAATCACCTTCACAAATTGGAGATTCGCAGTTGCAAATATTAATTTATCATGCATTTACCCTGTCATCAAAAAAAGATCCTCAAAGATGCTTCAGCTGCAGATTTATTTACCCAGGTGTAGAAGACGACACCTTTACCTACCTGTACTTACCTTTGCTTCATTATCTGGTACCTTGTTTCTTGTTCTTCTCTATGTGCTGCATAGAAGCACCGTTGCTTGAGTATGCTGGAGTATGTGTGAGTGAGTGTGGTGTGTTGACGTTGTTTTATTCCAGGAAATATCCGGTGTTCGTTTCAGATGGTCTCTTCAAATTATTTTATGAGAAAGTGTGCAGTGTAGGTTAGAGCTACCATACTACAGGACTATAGCATGGCTGCTCAAGAATTTCGACGTACTCATGATCTAATGCAATTTTTTAGGGTTAGATGGGATTTTGATTTAGAATAATAATTTGCGATTTTTTGTCAATTCATTTATATTTTTTATTGTTTATAGATAATTTTGTTTCGCAGACCCAACGAATTATGAATTATTACAGACAAGCATATTGTTAGAAATTCACTGATATTATATTAAAATTGTGTTTAGATGACTGTAATTGCTCTTGATAAGTTTATTAGATTTGATTTGGAAAATATTGAAATCTGGATATTGGAACCGTAGAGTTTTCACGCGAGGTTTATAGCGGTGCAGGAGAAATATTTTGATGGGTAATTTTTCTTTCGTTTTTGGGACTAATACTATAACTACGCTAGTTTGTTTTAGGTTGAAAATTATAAGAATTATTTTGATTGTTAATATTATCATGATTGTTCTCGTTTATAATAATAATAATAATAATAATAATTATTATTATTATTATTATTATTATTGTCATTATTAATACAATATTATTTTCGTATGAGTTGTGAGTGAGTGAGAGAGAGAAAGAGAACAAGAGAACGAAAATGAGAAAATGGAAATTTATGCTTCCTGCTTGTTACAGATTATTATTATTATTGGCTGCACCGCTCTTGAAACTTGCACACATTGTTTGATATCCATTACTATTGTTTTAATTACTAAGGGTGAATACCATACAGGTAATGGGAGATATAACCAAAAATGAAGTGAATGAAAAGGAATTGAAATGAACATATATTTACTGATAAATGTACACGCAATTAGTATATATGTGATGCCAGAGGAATATGAGGCTGGAAAGCGCTTCCTTCCGGCGCCTCTGCCCGACCGCGGCAGCAGGAGCGGCGTAGAGTAAACCTTTTTCTTGTTGTTGCTTAGTGCTCGACCTTCGTGGGCCCCTCGCCCCCGATGCCCACGCCGGCGGTGCGGCGCAGCATCTCCACCGGGTTGTCTCTGAATCAGAGGGTGAGTAGGCCGGCCTCTCCCTACGGCATCGCCTTCAGCGCCGTCTGCCGTAGTTCTTCGGCGCAGGTGGTTCTGCTGCACCATTTTTTGCACCGTTTAAGTTTTACTTGCGCACAGTTCACGGTTTTGCTTGCGTTGCTGTCTTTCAGGCCCGCCCCCGAGCTTGGAATCGCCACTACGGAACGTTGGAGTTAATTCCTGCCCAAAGCAGAACGGTTAAACGCAGCATTATAACGGAAAAGCTTGTTGCGACTGCATGATTATTATTGTTTTTATTGTTTATAGTCATAAACAGTAAGAGGGCTTCATTCATACATATGTGGAGTTCATTTTTCTAGTTTTGTTTGTTATCCTCTCTACTTTACCGCGTTATCCTTCACGCTCACGGAGCCAGAGAATATCGTTTTTCGCGGCCCCTGCCTCCCTGTTCTCGAATCTTCAGCGTTTTTTTTCCTCTCTTTTTTTACATTAGTGATCCCTTTTCTCCGCCACGAAAATGAGAGCCCGAGTCTGCCGCCGTTGCATGCCATCCGTTTGTGGACGGCCGGCCGAGGGCATCCCCGCCCGCACGCCAGCGCCCCCTCCCTCCGAGGCCTCTGCGGCTCCACTTATCGGGAGGGCAGCGTTGCACGGGGACGAGAAATAATACGAGGGCATTGCAACAAGTAGGAGATTGAGTTCCGGCAGAATAATGCCCGCCTCGCTGTGCCTCTGAGGGCGGGCGGCAGCGTGACGCGGCGCAGCACGCACCACGTCATGGCGGGGCCAACCTCACATGAGCCGAGTCCTAACCCTTGCATGCTTCCTTTTTGGACGATCTCTGTCTCTCTCTCTCTCTCTCTCTCTCTCTCTCTCTCTCTCTCCTCCCTCTCTCTCTCCCTCCCCCTCCCCTCTCCCTCTCCCTCTCCCTCTCCCTCTCCCTCTCCCTCCCTCTCCTCTCCCTCTCTCTCCTCCCTCTCTCTCTCTCTCTCTCTCTCTCTCTCTCTCTCTCTCTCTCTATATATATATATATATATATATATATATATATATATATATATATATATATATATATATTATATATATATATATCCTTCCCTTTGCCTCTCCCTCCCTTCTTACTCCCCTCCTCCCTCCCTGCCTTAACCTTTCTCCCTTCCTTCCTTCCACCCTTCCTCCCTCCATATCTCCGTCCCTCCTTGCCACTCCAACCTCAACCTTTTTTCTCCCTCCCTCCCTCCCACTCCATCAGATCCCTCCCCTCCCCTCCCTCCCTCCGACTCTCCCCTTTGGTCATCCAGACTGGTTACAAGTGCCTCTCCCTTGCATTCCCCCCAAAAAAATGAAAACCACGCTTCTTTTTCTAATTTCCCCCTCTTTCTCTCCCTCTTTTTCTTTTTTCTCTCTTCTTTTTTCTCCTCTTTCTCTCCCCTCGGCCATGCGAGATTCACTGAAGGAATTACGAGACGGAAAATCAATATAAGAACGGAATTCCTCGCGTGATTTCGCCTCCGGTTATAACGCTCGATTTGCGTGTGCAATACTGACCCACTGACCTTCCTCCCCCCGCCTCCCCTCCCCCCGCCTCCCCTCCCTCGCTGGCTGACCCTTTTCTATGGACCTGCTTCGCTCTCGTTCATCATACCCTTCCCCTTCCTTCTGTCCATCTTTTCCTTTGCGACTCGCTTCAACTTCTCCGCTCTCCTCTTTTCCCTCCCCTCTACCCTCTCCCCTCCGCTCTCCCCTTTTCCCTCCCCTCTCCCCTCCGCTCTCCCCTCCCCTCTCCCCTCTCCCCTCCGCTCTCCCTTTTCCATCCCCTCTCCCTCCCCTCCCCTCCCCTCTCCCCTCCGCCCGTTCCCTGCCCTTCCTCTCCCCTTGTTCCGTCCTGCGTACCGCGGTCCAGAAATTAAAAGCTTAAAGACAAGGTTTGCGAAACGTGAATGCTCGGTACTAAGGCATAGTTTTTACTTATTTATTATATTATTATTATTATTATTATTATTATTATTATTATTATTATTATGATATATATATTTTTTTTTTTGAGACGGTCATGTAGAAATGAATCCGTTTCTTGTTTTGTATGTGTTGTGTGCCTTGTCGTATTTCTGTTGTTGTTGTTCTTAATATCCTTTTTTTGTAATTATTTTGATATAGCTAGTAGCTAGGAAAGTACTTTTGGACATTATTCAAGTGGATATAATTTTTCCTTCACAATTACTTTCTGTCTGAGTGAAAAAAAAATTGAATGCACATTTATTTTACTGAATTACTGCCATTCTTGCCGTGGCCGCCATAGCATCATCGCAGCCACAATCACCACACTCTTTCATTCATCGTTAGAAGAATGGCATAGCAACCCTTGCTTTGACCTGATATTCATACAACTCTTGCTGAAAAGAAGATAAATTTATCATTCTTGAATAAAGTTTTCATATTATTTTGACTTTCACTCCCATTTTTCTGTGTCTAAGATTATTATCATTTTCCAGATTTTATGTTCTCGTGACTTTTCATCATTATTTTTTTCTTCATTCTTATGTTTTGCTGCTTATATCTTTTGTGTATAATTAATCTCATAATGAGCATCATCATCCTGGGTCATATTGTCATCATATCCCTTGTTATAGATATATATATATATACATATTTTTTTTTTACTTTCTTATTCCGTTGTTTTGTCAAAGATCTGAAACTTATTAATGTCATTAATGTTTCTCCATTCTCTTTGCAGATCTAATTAACTTTTTTTCTCTCTCCCCTTTATAATTCTTTGATGTTTTATTTTGAAATGGGATGGTAAGTTTGGGGCCACACGAGGGGCGCTACGGATGGCTCCATGGAACACCCTGTGAATAATATTTGACGAATATCTAGTTTTAAGCTAAATGTTAAGGTTGTCATGTGTTCATTTCTTATGTTTGGATAAAAAACGTAATAATATATGCTTTATTACCTGCCTAATCGGGTGTCCCTTGAGGTAATTGTTTTTAATTTGGTGCGATGACTTAGTTTGACTGAAATAAAAGGTGACTTTCCCACCTCATTTACATTTGCTAATCTCCTTCTTTCATACGTAGATTTTAATCATTCTGAATATGCCAAAATTCAGTAGTGAACACAGATATACTTGTATTTATAAACACAAAGTTTTATCTCCAGTCTGCCATTACCTTCAGCGTAAACCAAACATTTATTACATTTCACCCATAACGTTTCGGACTCCTTCCCGTTTTCCTTCACGACTAAACCACTTCCCATTTTCGACGATGACTGACGCATTTCCCGTTTTCTGTGGTGTAGAAGGCGGTATATCTAAACCGCGACGACATCTTGGAGAAGCACGTAGGGCCTCGCGTCCGCTCCTTCGACGCCTCAAAAATGAAGAACAAGTTTGAAAAGCCAAAGGTAAAAGAGTAAAGAAATAATAAAAAAAAAATGGCTAACTTCACGCTAACTTCACTCCAGCACTTCACACGGTTTTTATAATGCACTTGTGACGATGCTGTTTAACACATTTGGACTTTATTTTTTTATGTGTTTGTTCTCTTCATTTTAACACGGTTTGCTGTATTGTATATATTGATTTAACGAGCGTTTTATTTTTTTCATTCGTTTTATAGATTAGTTTGTGTAATAAATTAACACGTGATTTTTTTTTATTAACAAGATATTCCTGTTTAAACAACTCACGCGAATGTGTGTATATATGTTAATCCTGTTTTAATCAGATCACAACGTGTAACATCTGTAGCGTTTGAGCATAAAGCCCTGCAAAAGCATAAATATGCTAATTTTTCAACGTATTAATGTGGTAATTAACACTGATCTGGAAGAATTCTGATTTTATGTAGTGATTAAGTGAGTCGAGTAACCTCAGCGTGTGTGTGTGTGTGTGTGTGCGCATGCGTGCGTGTGCGTACGTGTGTGTGTGTGTGTGTGTGTGTGTGTGTGTGTGTGTGTGTGTGTGTGTGTGTGTGTGTGTGTGTGTGTGTGTGTTGTGTGTGTGTGGCGTGGTGTGGTGTGTGTGGGTGGTGGTGTTTGTTTTGTGTGTGGTGTGTGTGTGTGTGTGTGGTGTGTGTGTGAGGGGAGAGAGAGAGAGATGTAGAGGAGTGGTTGAGTAGGAGAGATGGAGGAGAGAGGGTGGTAGTGTGCGTGATTGCGTGAGATTTGTGTGCATTCTATGCATACAGCTTTGTTGTGTGTTTGCGGTCCAGGCACATGTGGAGTGCATGCGTGCGTGCGTTAATCTGTGTGTTCACGCACATGCAGGTACCCCATTAACCCCCCTCCCCCTTCCACGCCGCAGTTCCAAGTCGCGATGTTGGCCGAGATGTTCCAGGAGTTGCTCTGGACGGTGCAACAGAAGCGGGTATTTTGCCAAACTTATCCAATCGTAGAATGCCAACCTGCCATCTTTTTTCCTGCACGTCCGCGCCCTTCCCGACGTCGGCCGCGCCCCGCCTGCGTCACGCGTCGCCCCCCGGAGGGGGGCGACGCGTGACAGCTTACATGCTGTTCGGAAAACTCGGCCTAGACGCAACCTGGACGCGCGGCCGGGCAGCGCGGACGCCGCTCCGGCCCGGGCGTGACGCGTGACGCTCAGCACGGGGCGCAAATACAGGGGATGTTTGCTTGCGTTCCTTCACTGTTCTGTTTCACTGCTGGGTGATTTGCTGCGTCACAGTCAGTAAGAAGCTAATTTTCATATATATTCAGGGGTAATGTGGTGATATTATCTGTGCGAGACAATTTAAATGAGGTATAATTGCGCACTTAGAAGTAAAGGGTTCTTTGGGAGGTATTTTGGGAGCCAGAAACTTCGGTTAAGTCGCGATCGGTTTCTCTTCTCTCTCTCTCTCTCTCTCTCTCTCTCTCTCTCTCTCTCTCTCTCTCTCTCTCTCTCTCTCTCTCTCTCTCTCTCTCTCTCTCTCTCCTCTCCCTCTCCCTCTCCCTCTCCCTCTCCCTCTCCCTCTCCCTCTCCCTCTCCCTCTAACCCTCATCTTACCGAAGGCGTGCGCAAAAACAAACGAAATCAATAAGTCACGCTCAGGTCTTCCATGACCTTACTAATGACTGTCGCGCGTGACGTCACGCAGGCGATGGTAAGCCTGAGCGCCGACTCGGGATAAACATCGCGATTTCTCCTTCCATCCCCCTGCATTTGCGCTCCCTGACGCGGGCGGCCGAACGCGGCCAGCGGCGCTATTCCGGACAACAGATGCGACCGTATTGTGTAAAATGTCCGGAAAAAAAATATATATCCTTTAATTGCTAAGGAGATTATGTTATACACTGTATTTTTTAATTTTTTATCTCGTCACGGCTTATGTGATTTAGGACACGGAAACGTTTTTTTATTTCCCGTCACGATACGTTTGAATAGCGATGAGGCACGTTTGTTCACGGCGTAGTCTTAGCGTTCGTAGATCTCAAGGTCTTTCATTATGCTTGACCAGAGCTTGCACTTTTATATTTTTTGTCACAGCTTGTCCGCTGCAGTTTAGCAGTAACCGTGACCTTTCGTTATATACCAGTAGTTTAGATCTCGTAATAGTATACGCCGAAGTTCTTTTTTTTTGGTATTCGGTTATTTTGTTTTTTCTGAGAGTCAGAGGCCGTTCGTGATGGAACGTACCATTAAAAAAGAAAGGACGGTCGTTCCAAAATGAATCCGAGTAAGAACCACAGGTAGGTACTGGTTCCTGCCAGCCGGGGCTAATGGCAGAAGGACCCGGCCTTCTCGGGAGGAAGTAAGGGCGAGCTGACGGCGAGCGGCGGCCGTGACGGCGCGGGGAAAGTCACGCGGAAAGGAAGTTGTCAGCCGCGTCCCTCTTCTCTCTCTCTTCTCTTATTCACATACCTTTTTATACACATTACGTGCACCTTCTGACACGCATATTGTTTCTTATATTGCACCTCTTTCACGCCTACCGGGAATGTACCCACGTTTTTTTAGACTATTTACACCGCTTTCGTGGACTATAGTGTCCTGGCGATTCACTATACCTGCACCGTTCGCTTCATTATCACCGGTTCTAATATACACATGACTAATTCGGTCTCCTGGATTGATTTTCTTCAGTTTAAATGCCTCTAGCACCTGTGTTTGTTTACGGACAGGTGCTCTGGGTGTATGTGTACATGTGTTCATTGCGTGCTACTGTACCACTGTTTCACTTCCTGCATGACCTCATAACCTCATAACACCTCATGATTTGTGCATGGCGGCTGTGCCACTCTTTTTGACTCTGCTTGTCTCATTTTATTCTGCATGTGCAACTCTCTGCTGCCTTCATGTGTGCATTGTATGCTGGCTTCATGTGCACCAATCCGCTGTCTGCCTGCCACTGCCTGCGTGTGTAAATAACTACTGTCTACATGGGCACCTAACCCGCCTGTGCACTCGTGGTCAATGCATTGGTGAAGGCTGACGACCCTTTCCCTCTGTACTCACTGCTGGACCTTCACGACAACGTAAGTTCTAACCCCCACGCCCCCCACAGCCCCCCACGCCCTCCCCACGGCCCCCACCTCCGCCAGAGCTAGGGGGGTGGTAAGTTTATGGCGGTGGTGGGGGCGCGGGGCCGGGCGCCGTCAGGAAACTGATTCTGTTTTATGTTCGGGTCATGCGGCGACCTTTCTCGGACTATGACGACTTGTAGTAATGGTCTGGTTATCTTAGAGTTTGACTAATATGATCTGACGCGATACAGCATTTTTTTATTCATTAGGTACCAAGTTGTATTTTTGCCGTGGCTGCGGCTGAGCTAATCGCCGTGATGTGTGCCCGCACGAGCTGGCGCTAGCGGGCACCTCCATCACGCCTTTATTACTTAATAACTGGCGCAACAACACTGCCCTTACTCGTGCCACATCCAGTATCTCTCTCGCGCGTAGGGGAGCTTACATGCTGTTCGGAAAACATTATTTAAAGCTCAATGGAAAAAATGGCTCGGGGAAAAGCCGGGTTGTGAATTAGACGATGTCGCATTTAGAAATTGTTACTACAAGTTGTTATATAAAATGAAGGGTCTGGAACCTGCATGGTACCTTTCGCCATAGTATTAGATCATCAGATTAGTTTGAACAAATAAGCGCATGCTATTTGTTAATTAAGTTAAAACACAACTCTTCAATTAACCTAGCTACGTGTGATAGACCCATCGTTGATGAAACAAAAGGGATGGACATTTGTTTGCTTCTCTTATCAGGGAGTGTTATCAGTCCTGGAATAAGGGGTTTCGTTAGGGTCATTTTATGAAGCTTAGATCAGCACGCGCATTAAGATATTACAAAATTTGCCTGCATAATTGCATGATGATACCGCCGAACGGGATTATCCCCGAGGAGAAATGGGTAGCGTTGAACTGATCCGTTGTGTTCCCTAGAGTTAACGTTTGTTTCGAGGCAGAATACAACTATCTATACCATGAGCGATGTTATAGCCAGCTGCTTGGCATGTCTGGATATACTAGATATACATTACCAAGACTGGTATAATAGGTTGGTATATCATATTGGTTGGTATGCCCTTGGGGTGCGGAAGGGCGAATCGGACCCCCCCCCCCCCCGTTCCAGCCACTTACCGCAGGTGTCGTGCTCCCACAGCAAGTGTCCCAGATGCCGACCGAGTGCAAGCAATGCGGGAAGCAGGTGTTCCAGATGGAGAGGATCGTGGCCGAGAGAGCAGCGTGGCACAAGAACTGCTTCCGCTGCACCGAGTGTAACACCATCCTCACGTAAGTCCCGTTCTCGTCACCACATCGCTATAAAATATCACGCGCCACTACACTTTCTTCTGTTCTTCTAACATTATATACATTATCCTCTGAACCCCTCAGTGTGCCCGGCCCTTCACGTAATTAAAACAACGAAGGTATGAACGGAAAGAAAACATGAAAATTCCAAAGGCCTTTTCGCCAGATCGCTCGTTTTTTTTTTTCTTCCTCTCTCTTTTTTACGTTAATTATGATTTATTCAGAATGAATTCTTCACCCTTGCCCCTTTCTCACATCCCTGTAGTACCTGTCTGCCACACTCCCGCACTTTCTTTGTGTTTCTTACACTACACACACTGCCACATCCCTAACCAGCTCACACGCCACTATACTTCCTTCCTTTCCAAACTAACACAGTGAACATCTACATTGTATGCGATGAGCACACTGTATTCCTGCCTTTTCCTGGCTGTCTGACTGCGCTCTACATCTACATATATTTTTCTTTTAAGATTAATTTCACTAGTTAAATGCCGACCGAAGCGGGATTCTAATACTCAGCTTTATGGGATGTCTGTCATGTTATTTTTCGAGGAGTCTGTTTCTTGTGAATTTTATTTCAAGGCTTTCAATTTCTGCCTTTGATTTTGTTCAATCTGTTTGTCTTTTTATCTCTCCGATTTTATGCGTTTCTTGCCTTATTTACTTTTATCTGTTTGTATTTAATCTCTTA
>NC_051394.1:886197-911197 GCF_015228065.2 Penaeus monodon | reverse complement strand
ATATACTGTTTCTCTTGCGACGGCGGGAGTTCGGGGCACCGGATTACGGGGGATAATCGTCCATTAATAGGTTTAGTACCCGGCTTGTTCGTGCCCGGGGTACGTGGGGCGGGGTACTGGCCGTGAACAACATACCCGTAATCGTGAAACAAGCCTCCCCGAGTTTGTTTTTGATGATTTTAAATTGAGAGGACGATGAAGAAATCTTTAGAACAATTAAATTCTTCATATAAATTTAAATACAATCATATATATAAATGAAGAGATAAATAGATATATAAATATTATATGTATATATGTATATATATATATATATATATATATATATATAATATATATATATATATATATATATATATATAAAAATATGTATATACATTTGTGTGTATATATATATATGTATGTGTGTGTGTGTACGCGCGCGCGGGTGCGTGCGTGTGTGTGTGTGTGAGAACATCCATTTTTATAGGCATATACACACTGCCTTGTTTCTGCGGCCCGAGGCGGGAGAAACCGCTTCCGGGCGCGTCGGAAGAGGCGGCCCCGGTGGCGAGGATGGGCGGGAAAGGGTGCATGTCCAGGTGAGGGGGAGGGGGAGGGGGGGAGGGAGGGGGAGGCACGCGTATGGTCAGGTAATTATATTTCCGGTTAATTTTCTCGACCCGCCTATTTGCTTTAGCATGCACTTATGCATGTATGACTTTATGGCGTGTGCGTGGGCGGGTGTTTGTTTCGATTTCTCTTGGTGTGTGTGTGTGTGTGTGTGTGTGTGTGTGTGTGTGTGTGTGTGTGTGTGTGTGTGTGTGTGTGTGTGTGTGTGAGTGCGTGCGCGCGTGCGTGCGTGCGTATGTGTTCGTGTGCGCGCGCGTGTAAAATTCACGTTGACTTGTAGAAAAAGTATGAATAAGAATGAGAAAACACAATACAAGAGATGTTTCGATTATATCTTCGTCAGAAATACATGTATTTCTGATGAAGATATAAGCGAAACCGGCCAAATACATCTCATGTACTGTGAAGATATTCATTCTCATACATATATATGTGTGTATGTATGCGCGTGTGCTTGCGTGCGTGTGTGTGTGCGTGCGTGCGTGCGTGTGTGCGTGCATGTGTCCGTGCGCGTGTGTGTGTGCGCGTGTGCATCCGAAATCTGACCGTTGGAGATGTACCGAGCAGATAAGGGGATTCGGATCCCTATCTATCGTAATGATTTGTCGCTGACCTCAGTACCATGTCATTGTTCATTTTTCGAGCAACTGTTTCGAGCAATGAATTTGTCAGAATAATTTTTGTATAGACGGTATCGTATTAACAAAACTGCGCGTCCAAATGAGTGTCACTTTCCAGAGAAATCCTTGTCCAAACAATATGCGTGTAAATTCATCCGTAAGTGATAATTTTGGATACCTGTAATTACAACGCATTGATTACAAGTTTCCCCGATGTAGCAGATTTTCATGAGAGAACACCACTGATTCTCGAAATTAGCCTAGTAGATAATTTCATACGGATGCCATGGTCAGTGAAGGCTTAATCCTATGTGATAAAAGCTGGAGGCCGCCCAGAGGCTGGCCCTTGGGAACGCCGAAGTGTGAGGTTGATGAGGCAATGAAAGCCCACGATCCGTGAGTAATTAATGAGGCTTCTGGGGGCAGAGTGGGCGGCGCCCGCGAGGCAGCTGTCGGACGTCACGAGCCAGGTGATGGGCGGGGTCGTTTACATACGCTTGGCTGACGACACGATTTGACCTGAGTCGGGGACTTCCTTCTCTATGAACCCGGGCGTGAAGTGGTTCGAAGGGCAGGTCAGTTCGTCGGTACCTTCTGTCGTGAGCGGTGGTGGGCGTGGGGGAAGTCGGGCAGCGATCAGTGAAGGCAGTCGGTGAGCGTGTGGATACAAGAGACTCTTAAGGAAAATAAGGCTTTTCTAAAACCAGGACCATTGTGAAATCAAAGTCAGGAAACATTAGAAACCCTTTCGAAGTTATTGTCTGAATTACGACTCATCACTCAAGACCTTTTCGCAGGCACCACGAGAAATAAAAAAGCCAAGTTCAGTTGGATTAAAAACACGCGAAAAAAGACCAGGGAGACACATCCGTTCTGAAAAAAAACACAAGGTCACCATGTCAACGAGGGTCGTATCAGCCTTCGCGGCCGCCTTGCAGTTGTGCTTCTATCTCACGGCTCTTATTGTGACGTCACTCGCCACGCCGCCCGCAGGTGTCGACTCCCCAGACGGCAAGAGACGCTCAGATCAAAACAAGAACAACAATAACAATAATAACACTGACGACGACGAAATATTTATAAGAGTAGAAGAGTCTCGACCTGAGTTGCCTGATGAGGAGCCCGAGACCGACTCATCTGGCGGGAAGGAAAAAGAACCAACGAATGAGAGACAGGAGGAGGGAGAGGAGGAGATGAAAGAGAAAGAGGAGGAGGAACAGGAGGAGGAGATGAAAGAGAAAGAGGAGGAAGAGGTGACAGAGAAAGAAGAGGAAGAGAAGGAGGAGGAGGAACAGGATTCCTGGAGAGAATCCTCAGAGGTGAGAGAGGTGTCCATTTGCGAACCTGCTGAAGTGTCGACCCCTCGGAGATCAAGGTCGTGCTCGGGAGTTCGGGTTGAGCTGAAGGCCTCGGAGGTGTGCGAATACACGGTGAAGGAGAGTGACGACGGCTATCTCGTCGTGTCGCTGAGGGCCACCAAGTGCCGCCACACAAAGGCCCCCGGAACGCACAGCGCAAACCAAACCGGCAGCAGTTCACCGACCAGCCAAGGTGAGCGTGTGGACACCGCTGCCTCACAGGAGTGCCACGACAACGCCACCGAAACAACCGATGCGCCCGAGTGTCTGTGTGCTGAGGACAGCTCTATAGTTCCTCCCTCTGGTCAGCTCGAAACCGATTCGAGTCTCAGTCAACCAGGCTTCGAAAATTTATTGCCCAGTGATTTAGGAAACAGTAAGACAAGTCCCGAGGGCTCTCTCCCGGAGGACCCACGCCCCAACGATATATTTCGCGAAAAAGCTAATCTCGAGGAATCCTGTTGTGCGGATTCTTCCCAAAAGGGTTGTTTTTCAGCGAACCAAAATCCCGAGGATTCTTGTTCCAGAATCCCACACCCTGAAGAGCCTTGCCCTGAGAATACCTTTCTGAAGGATGCGTCCTCAGCCTCCGCATGCCCCGATGATTCCCTACAAGATGCCCTGAGCCGCGAGACTTCATCCCCGGTCGCTGCCCCGTCCCTCGATGGTCCTAGCGTAGGTGCCCCGTCCCCCAAGAACCTGCTGCAGGAGGAGAGCCCGGCGTCGCAAGCACAGTGTAAGAAGCCTCCGGGAGTGGGGAAAGCGCCCTGTACGGGTGTGAGTGTGGTGGTGTGGTATCCAGGCGCACCCACCACGCCCTCGCTGGGGTTTGGGCGCGCGGGCGTGGAGCGGGCGAGGGGGCGACGTGTGCCCCGTTGGTGGTACATCCATGTTCTTCACCGCTTTACTCCTCGTCGTCTTAAGTGGACTCCCTCACATGCCAACCCACGTGAGTTGTTGGTCACGTCGCCCCGTTCGCCCATGCCTTCACGCCCGTTCACACGTGAAAGCCTTCACCTTTGCTCTTGCCTGCCAGATAAATGCGTTTACGCCTTAGGTGCAAGTCTAAAATACGAATGGTATTGTTTTGACTTGAGAGTAGATTTCTGTTTGTCGCTCGCTCACACCAGTGAACACAGCGAACTTTCAAAGAGGTTATATGTGGAACCAAAATATTTCATTAATTAGGTTGGCGTTTAATTGCCGCCCCGACTTTCCCCGCCAATGAGGCATAACCAATGTCCCCGACTGCACGCTTTCCCCATCCTTGTCAGGCACATAAATAGATTTTCACTTTTCCCATTCCCCTTTCCCGCCACTTATTATTCTCTTCCTTCTTTTCGCAAAATAAAATCGTTTCGTCTCCCCCTGCAGCCACCGACAGGCCCGACTATGGCCTCGAAGAGTTGTCCACAGCGAACGTCCGGCAGAAGTTCGCCATGTTCGAGCAGGCGGCGCAGGAGGAGGAGCTGCAGGCCGACCCCGCCCAGATCAGGAGGTCCAACTCCCTGCTCAACAGGGCAGCCAGGCGAGTCCCCCGGGCACTTCTTCTTCGGCTTATAGTATTTTTATTTTGTAATAGTTGGTAAAAATGCGATGGGAAGTTACTAGTGACCTGAGTATAATTGCTATTTTGACTTTCGATAAAAGTATGAAGCAGATTTTTTTTATACAGCTGGTATGGCTGGTGCCTTCGTTATCATTGGTATTATTTTGTGTTATTGTTAAGGGTGGAAATCCTGTGGTCAAGCAGTGGCAAGAGTAATCGGAATAAAGACACAAGTACTTATTTTCTGATCGCTGTTTTGGTCCCGATAGATTTATGTATGGCGAGGACGACGACTATGGCATCGAGAACTCAGAGCTCGGCGACTACGAGGAGGACGAGGAGGACGAGGACGAGGAGGAGGAGGAGGCGGGAGAGGGAGAGGAAGGAGAGGAGGGAGACCCAGATGCCGTCAAGACCAAGAAGAAGAAGAAGATCACTCGCCCGGTGCGTGAGGATCTCTGGCCGCACACACGCATGCATACACACACACTCAAGCACACACACACTCAAGCACACACACACTCAAGCACACACACACTCAAACACACACACACACGCATACACACACACACACGCAACACACACACTCAAGCACACACACACTCAAGCACACACACACTCAAGCACACACACACACTCAAGCCACACACACGCACACACACACACACACACACACACACACACACACACACACCACACACACACACACACACCACACACACACACACACCACACACACACACACACCACACACACACACACACACACACACACACACACACACACACACACACACACACACACACACACACACACACACACACACATATATATATACATGCACACTTACACAATTACACACACATATAACTCACACATGCATAATAAACACACACATTTGAAGTCATAAGCTAGTTGATCAGTTTGAAATAATTTCAAATGCTCAACTAGAATTCTTGTAGGTATTTGCTTATCAATGGGAGGTTTTTCCATGTGTGCCTACAGGTGAGCTTTGCCGGGATGGAAGACCTCAAGAGACAGAGAAACCGCCGAGACGAGCTGAGGAAAAGGCGCAATCAGGAATTGTCGCAGTTCCGTCAGATGCTGTGTGCTGTAAGAAGCATTTTCATAGTTGCTGGAGAATAAAAGATGACAGGATAATGGAATTATGACTCAAAACAAATATGTATATGACACTGAGAGCACTTTTTTTTATGTATCAGAGAAGATATTCAGTGGTAATTTTCTAAGTCAGCACAAGTTCTTCTGTGTTTATTTTTTATTATCTAAATTAGTGCAAGTAATTTATTTATTTTCTTCTTCTTCTTTTTCTAAATTCTAAATCAGAATGAGTGACTGATTTGTTGTGCCTTTTGTAGGGTAAAAATATTTCCACAAGGGAAATGTTTGAGTCTGGAAGCCTGGACGGCCAGAATGACAAAAACAAGCGACCAGAACAGATCAACATTGAGGGCCGTCCCGCCACAAAGAACCTGAGGGAAAGATTCGAGAAGGGAGAGCTTGGTGGTAGCCTCGATGATCAGAAAGAAGTTGATGAAGTATTCCGGAACAGTGGTAAGAGTTTGACTTGTTGTTTCTTATTATTTATGAAGAGATTTATGTTTCATGTGACAGATGTTTAGATGAATGATTTTTTAAATATTCTTCATTTGGCACTTGCCTTTACCATCTTTGATAAAGCTTGTTAAACAGTACATAGTCCACATGAAATGCACAATGCATCTCATATTGTGCATCCATATTATGCATTCATTTAAATGCTTCTAATATTTTGCAACTGGTCATCGAGTAACATATCGCTTTTGCCCCATCAACAGAGACAGCCAGCAAGGCTCGTAACCTGTTCAAGCAGATGGAAGCAGGAGAAGGCCAGGAGAACGAAGAGCGAGCTACCGCAAAGCCTCGTGAAAACAGGTTATCAAAAGAGGTAAGTGTGATTTCCATTTATATTGTGTCTTATGATAGCCATATTGCAAGCATGAATTAGTTGATTCTAAATTTTGTGCACTATTTAGATGAATACAGATTCTCTTTGCTCTTTGTAGTATGAATTTTCCATCATCTTCAGTTTTCCAACTACAATTGTGGATTGCAGTACATTTATTTTGTGAATCACAATAAGACTTCAGTTTTATTTGTCTCTGGGAATGTATAAGCTGAAAGCAACTTTTGAAGAGTTATAAAATGATACAGGCTTTCCTTTTTGTACCAAGTTGAGAGCTTGTTTAAATGAAGTTAAATGGAAATAATGATAGTGTAGCTGACTTTAGCCATTTATTTGCAGGCATACATATATATATGTATATGTACACTGGTGTGTATGTATATGTTCTATGTGTATGCAATTTAACATGCATGAATAAATGTGTAATCTATTCTTATAGAAACTCTTCTGATTAATATACTTACTCTTCTTTCCTTGTAGCAAATATTTTTGTACAGAATGTGTCTCTTTGGAATCAGCTATTAATTAAATCTAATGTTATTCTACAGCCGGGATGTGAGTTCAGAAGATGCAGAAGGAACAACCACTTCAAGATGTTTTTCTAGATCCGTTGCTTTCTGTCTTACTTCTTTATTTCTTAAATAGACCTCTAACTACACACTTGTCTTGCCTGGCAATCTTGTAGCAGCTTAATACAGTAGCATAGAAGTACTTTGTTTAAAATCTCCCCGCAAAGCACACACACACAAACCGGAAGAAAAAGTGAGAACATTTGATAGATATGACCGGACAGTGTTGCTGGTGTTTTGCAGGGCAGGCGCATTCGAAATCTCACTTCGCAGGTCGGAGATGGAGCAAATGGCGATGGAGAAGAAGAGGGAATTGAAAGTTCAAATATTTTGGACCGCTTTAAATTCTTTGCAACCTATGAGGAACGTGCCAAAGAAAAGGAGAGGAAGAAGAAAAAAGTATTCCGCATCACCCCACCTCGTGAAGGAGCCCAGGTTGATGAAGAGCTCTTAAAGGCCCATATGCCTAAACGTTGCATGGCAATTAATTGTCCGGTGTGCAGGCTTCGGGTAATTTGCTGTGGTCACCGAGTTTTTTTATATTCCGAACCCAGAATTTCCCGATTCCCCATGCCCATTGTAGCTTGTAGAAGTGTCTTGTTTTGTGTTGTGTTTGTGAAAGATAGTACCTATCAATGGTACATGTTTCCTGTTTCTGTAACCCTGGATATATTAAAGTGTTTAGAAGTGTCACAGCCAGCCTACCACATAATTTGAGGAGAATTATCTCTCTGTTTAATATTTTTGTGTTAAATTCCAAGTTTTTAGAGTTTAAATCATTGAATTTTGCTTTCTAGTGTATATTTTTCATCTAAAGATTTTCATATATGTAAAGTAATTAATGTGAACATGTTTTTAACTGGAACCATTTTCATCAATAATAATATGAATTGTCTGCCCACACTGTTCCACTAACATATATGTTATTAGATCCTTTTGGTATCCTGAATCAGTGACCTGCCAGGTTAGCATGCTGATTTTTGGGTATGTCTCTGCAGTGTCGATAGCCGGTACAAAACAAGTGCTAGATATAAAAATAGTGAATAACTTCTTATTGCAAGGTATTGCACATCTTAAGTTGCAAAGTTATTCATTTCCCTTTATACCTTTTCTACACAACTCCCTTTGAGGTTATGGGAATCATAGAAAAGTATACTCTTCAACAGTACCGTTGCCTTTTAAACTACAGGAAAAATATCAATTCCAAAATATATAGATATTCCCTAAGGCGTAGTCTTACTCTCAAAATATAACTGTATATTACCATTCAGGGAAAATATTGATTGCAGTGGTGGCGACTGGACATTTTTATGACCACAGGACTATCAGGAAACCTTGCCTTTCTCTTCTCACTCCAGAGGTAAAATCATTTTGCAGACCCAAGAAACAGTCTGAAGACTTTTATTGAAACCTGAAACGTTTTTAGAAGATGGATTCAGGACCAGCTAGTCCTTAGAACAACCAATCAGAATTGCCTAAACTCCTTCATAAAATAAGATGCTTAAAATTACCCCCTTTTTCTTAGTCTGTCTTACAGAGTGAGTAACAAAAACTGCAGTTCTTACTGTTATAGTTGTTTTTATCTGCTTCATATGCTAGCAGAAATAGTACTAAGAGCTTTATTTGTGAGCATTAATAAGTTTGTTCTTTGTGGAGAGATTGTGTAGATAATGGATATAGATATGCATGGCAGTTTGGGGTTGTTATTGGCATTAGAAACTGAGCATTTTTTGTTCCCTCAGAAACTCAGACAATGTTTCAGGTGATGTGCCTAGAAAATCTAACCATGTAAATATAGTTTTCATAGATTTCCTTGATAGTGACGTGACTGTTTTACTGTTATTCATGATGTTGCCTGGTATTTTATTCTGATTTGGACTTGTTCTCACATTTTTTCTCCTATACCTTCTTGTTTTATTACTATCATCTGTATGTGTATGCATCACTTATTTATTTTCTTTTTATACAGTATTCTTATGTTTTTTTCTTTCTTTCTTTTTTATTTATTTTTTATTTATTTTTATTTATTTATTTATTTTTTTTATTATTATTATTTATTTCCCCTCCTAATCTTCTCCCTCCCACTTATCCTTCATATCCCTTACTTACTTTTGTTTATTCTTGCTAAGTGTTTTTGTTCTTGTGCGAGTTAGACTTTAGATCTCTTTTTCCTCTTCCTTTTGCATATTATCCACTTTTGCCTTATGTGTGATTAACAACGTGTAGCCTTAAGTGACATGAAGACGTGATGACTTTTTTGGTTTTGTTTTTACATTCACGTGAAGGTAACACCTAAAACATAATTTGCAGTTATTTACTTTCAGAAACTGCTGGGCCACACATTTCTCTTATATCAGAATGTGTCTATACTGAGACAAGTCACTTAGAGAAATGCAGTGTCAGGAAGCATAAGAAATACATTTCGCCTTGCATAGTAAAGTGAATGAGAAATACATCTGTTCTGGCAGGTTGCTGTATATTAAGTGTTTTTGCCAGACTGACTTTGCCTTTATTCATAACCTTATTCTCACATCCTGAGTTTCTATTAATAGCTGACTTCCCTTCCAGTAGTATTTATTACTAATTACCACTTAGACTATTTTTATTCCAGAATATTACCCCATTGACGTTGATACCTGTTAACCACAGTAACATTTTTTCTTATAATATCCTATTTTCCTGTTCACATTTCCTAGCCTGTACCTTTCCTCTCCTTCATTACATACTAGGAAATAAAAGAATGTCCATACATGTGATAACTCATCATATGTATTTCCCCAGGGCTGTGACGATGAGGAAGTGGCCGACTTCTATGGACGTGATCCTAATCTTGTCAAGTACACTGACAACCTAGAGGAACCATTAGATTGTCGCAAAACCAAAAGTGTGCTTGCCATGTTCAGGAAAATGGAAATGCAAGAGGATGAAGATGAGAAAGGTACTTTTTATTTTGTCTAAAGTAAAATCAGGAAGCATTTGGTGTTTATAGGTAATGTAGCACATGATAATAAGTCATTGCTTATGTTAATAGCTATTAGAAAATTTTATTGTAATTCAACACATTTCAAAACCGCATGTATTAAACCAGGCACATTGAAATTAGTAAAAGTTATAATGGTTATGAAATGATAGTGCAATGACTGCTGATTAAATGCAATACTGAGCTCGAATGATGGTAACCTCATTACCAGGCCCTCGACCACTGAAGCGCTTCACGCCACCACCAGAGGGTGAATATGATGATTCAGATGAAGAAGAGTATTCTGATGAAGAGTACTCTGATGAAGAGGATGAAGAAGATGACGATGAAGATGAGGAGGAGGAGTCTGATGAGGATGAGAGACCTAGGAAACCAAAGTACAAGGATGAAATCTTAGAGATGGTGAGATGTAATTCTTATCCATTGCTTTCTATGGGAGGGTGACAAAGAAAGTGTAAATGACTGATGCTACAACAGTTTATTCTCTTCGTATTAGATTTTCATATTTTTTGTTTTTATTAGCGAAAAGCAAGGAAAAAGAAGGTAAGTAAGATCAGGTTGTTGTGGAAATGAATGGAAGGTGATTCAATTTTTGTTGAACCCCTTGTGGATGGGTCCCGTAAGTGCACACCAATTAGCTGCCATTTTTTCTACATGTATCCCACCCCATATGGTGTCTTAACCATTATCAAGTATTTTTGTAAGCCAAACATGACTTCAGTTGATGTAGATTCGTAAAAAAAAAAATTTTTTGCTCATTTGCGACTATTGAATGGTTACTTTCAATCCATCCGTGAGGGGTTAAATTTCCTTTAAATTATACGGCAATGCTTACTTATAAATGATTATTGTTAATGTTATATAGTTTTATATCATTACAGTATTCAACTCTGAAGCACAGTCCATTATTTTATTGCTTTGGCCCATACACAAATACACCAAGAGTTACTGTCAAATTATTTTATGTCACTATTTTATGAACCAAAATCTGCTTTATTATGAATAATTTTATATGATAGTGCTGCCCAACTATGAGACACTGGGACACAGTATTTCATTTTATTGCTCATATTTAATATTGGTCATTGCCATTTTCTTTTGCACATTTAGTACATAAAGCTACTAACCTATATGTAAGTAGATTTTTCTTTTACTGCTGTCCAGAATATCTTCTAGAATTGGATCTTTTCACATGGGTTGCCAAGTTTTGTTTAGAGATACTCAGGGCTAGACCTTCTTTCATGTCCAATAGCACTAATAAACCTAAGAATTCTCACACTGAGGAAAAGATGACAGTCACCCTTCTAAAATGGCCTACAAGCATCTTTCCTTTTTATATACAGCTTCTTGAATGTTTTATATCTTATCTTGACAGAGATATATAGTATTGTGGTGTTTGATTCTGATGATGCCATGTAGGACACACCATTAGTTCAGATATATAAAACAACAGGACCTGATACTGATAAAAAGTACTGATGTGATTTTTCTGTCGCCGGTACAGCTGGTAGGTGGTCCAGTGAGGGGTAGGTGTGGTACTGCTAGTGTGGTGACCCAATTCTCAATGCTTCTGCTAGGCTATCATTACTTGACTCACCCTTTTATAGTAATGTGGATGTATTCAATATCATAAAAAAGGCCTCTCTGTTGTTTGCTCTCTGGTAACAGTGTAGATGGCAGTGACGCACTGATGTTCCCCTGTTTTGATATTAACTTTGTATTACCTTTTTATATTAATGTTTATAAATGGATATTCAGTTCATATTGTCAACAACTTGCTTCTAGTTGGCATAAGAAGTAGTTGAATTAGAGCTGGCCTTCAGAATATTGGGTGATGTAAGAGTTTGTGAGATTTCCACAAAATGCTCCCTGCCAATATATCCATAAACCATAAACATTTTTTTTACCCTAAGGCTGTCATAGCCTTTACCTTGAAGCATGTACACACCATACCAAAATTATCCAAATTTACAAGAAAATTGATCTCATACTGCATTTATTTTGATGTTTTATTTTGAATATAATAATTATGCTTTACTTCCCAGTTGATTATTATTTTTCTGCTAAACCACACAGTGAAACCTCCTAAAAAACGTTTCACATTTTTTTAATGTTCAACTTGCTTTTGAAATTAAAGCAGGATACTGATTATACTTTCATAATAATTTATAGGATTATGCTTAGGTTTTCTATCTCATAATCATATACAAGTTTGATGAGAAAGGTTAGATGATACACAGACGATTTACACCAGTGCTGTTAAGTTTTATGTCTATTCAGGTATATTCACTCATACATAGTCTTCTAGACTTCTTTGTAAGTGCTGATGATTGTATGATGTATTCACCTTGGAGTATACTGGCCTTCTTTAATTTTATTATTAGTAAACATCTCATTTTAGGAGGTTTTATTGTGCATAAGAAAAATTTAATTTACAAGTTATAAAAGAGCAGAGATAGTACTCTCGGTTTTCTTTTCTTTTTTTGTTATATTTATTGGGAAATCTTGAAGTATCAAAGTCTTAAAATGGTTCTGAGGATAGGAATGATAATTTTTGTTGAGATTGTCTTTTACATTAGTTAGATCTTTTCTTTCTCATTTTATAGGCAAGAAAACATACATGCATATGATCTTATATGATTGTAGTTGGTGTCAGTATAAGGGAACTTGCAAAATACTTCAAGAATCTCCCAAAGTTCATTTTAATTTTAAGTTGAATTGTTTATATCTTTATTTTAAGAAACTACTAATAATTCCATCCTTCCTCCCTCCTCCTCCTCCTCCCTCCCCCATCCCCCCTTTCAATCTCACCTTTCCTGGTCTCCCTCCGTACCACTTGCTTATTTGCTGATCTGCTGCAACATCTAATCTTACCTACCTGCCTGCATGTTGTCTACCGTGAATGTCTTCACTTGCGTTGTGTTCTGTGGCCTTGTCCTGCACTGATGCCAATCTGAATATCAATATGTTGCTGCTAAATTTGTTGTAAATTTTACAATGAATCATTGCTTACTTACTATTTGTTTTTCTTCTGATGATTGTCTATTTTTTCTGTATCATTTTTTCTGTATCATTTTTCTGAAAAATTTGTGTTCATGTCATGCATGACACTTTTATTAACTTTTTCTATTTTTCTAATGTAAAATACTTTAACCTTTTTTATACACATGGTATTTTCCTCCACTAACCACTTCCACTTTCCACAAACATTACATTTTGTTGCTTCAATATTGTCACTGGGTAAACTGGTTTATTAAATCTGGTTAAAAATCCCTTAATATCTTTGGTAATGCACTTGCTGCTTCACGCATATATGTGTGCATGCCCACGTGGTGGCTGCTGCTGCTGCTTCTTTGCTGCTATACAGGCTAAATCCTCACAGAGTGCCAGAAAAGCAGCTTCGCTGCGAGCCAAATTTGAGCGGTGGGAGTCGGAGGTTGAACACAACAACGAGTACAACCGCAATGAAAGGAACGAAGATGACGAAGAGTGTATGCCGTCCATTGACACCGCCCGCAACCTCCGTGCCATGTTTGAGAACAAGGCCCAGGAGGCAAGCCGGCCGGTCGTAAGCAGTCAACCCAAGTTGAAGGTCAACAGATTTGTGGTGAGTACAATTACCTGATTTTCTCTCATGTTAGTTTTTTAAGGACTCCAGGAAAGAAATGCCAATTAGCTTCTATTACTGAAGTTATCATACTGGTGATGTATCTTTCTATGAACATACCTTGTAAGTGCATATGTTGCACTGGTGTCACAATGTTGGAACACAATATCTAGTAATTAAAACAAACTTCTTTATTGGTATTAGTCTACTCTGAATGACAAATTTCTGTGTATTTCTTTTGATATATAGTTTTTTATGCCTTCTCAGTAGGATAGATTGATTGTATATTAGGAAATTGTGTAATATAGCATATCATCTGTAAAAAAGGCAAAATGTTGATAAAGAAAAGTACTTTTAAGTTTAACATGATAACTAGTATCAAATATTAAAAAATAGTAGAATCATATAGACCAGGTGAAGGTAGTATTGTAGTATTCATTATACATTTGTATTGATTAGTGTAACCTTAAAGCAGTATCATTGCATGTTTTGTGTACCATCCCATACCCTTTGGATATTAACAAGGACAATGCCCAGGAGTTCTCCCCTTGCAAAAGCATACAAGGAAACTTTTGAAATATAAGTAGGGAAAATTTTACCTGTACATCTGGAAATCGCATTGAGATCTGGACTTTCTCTTCCTTAAAGAGAATTATTGGATTGCACTCAGCATGAAAATGAAAAAGAGCATGACACTACAGAAACATAATCTGCATAAAAATACACAAGTGATTGGTAACTTCCCAAATTATAGATAATTTATACAGTACGGTTGAAGAAAAAAATGTGTTCATATAAGATGATATTTAAGAATCAGTCATATTTGTAGATACCAAAATCCAGGACATATTTGTATCACATAAGGACCTCAGGAGGACTACTAAATGGCAGTAATCATTAACAGTGTCTGTAAACCTTCAGAAGACATAAAGGCTACACCCAAGAATGACATGGTGATGATAGCCAGATGTAAGGATGAATATCTCATCAACATAATGCGAGCTTTGCAGACTGTGGAATCAATTGCATTTCCTTGACAGCATCTCTAACAATAGTGCATGTGGCTGCTAAAGCTCTCTTATGAAATAAGGGAGAAAGAGAGGAGCTTCATGACTTGGCTTTGTACTCAGATAAACTACAGTCTTCTTCAAGAAGTCAAGAGGAGGAACATAACTAAAACTTCACCACACAACAGACATTTGAAATGGATTAACAGCATCAATTGACTGACTTGATGTAGCAGCAGTGTTTTGAATGGTGCATGCCTGTAGCATCATTTCATATCAGTATGGACTAACTCCTACATTAATTTGAATTAAAGTGTGCACTACATCATTTTTTTTGTTTTTTCCCTTTTGTGGCAATGTTCACCCTGCAACAGGAAAAATGATAACTGAACAGCTTATGGATGGACACAACTAACCACAGACATGAGTTATGGCATTGTGGCTGACTGTCCACTTCCCTCCACCAGTGAGACTTGCCACGACGCCTGCAACCCCAGTCACCCGTCATCGTTCATTCAGCAGTTGTGCACATCTGTTCCTTTCTTCAAATCACATGGACTGCCACGTTCAGAAACTCTGCTCCGGCTTGATTCCAATATGCAAGATTTACACCTCATTAGTAACTCCATAAAAACAGCAGATATCTCTGTTGTCTCTCATTGTTAATCATGTGGCCTGTCAAGTTAACATGTTTGAAATCAGGACACCAAGAATGTTTCATAAATGACTGGGGATAGAGTGGTTGCCTTTTATATGAAATTTTTTTCCAAATACAGTATGTCTTTCTTGTGTTGTATTTAAATGTTTTATTATGTATTATATTTCCGTGGAAGATGGTTTTTCTTCTAAGTCAGTAAATCTTATCTTACTGCTTATTATGAAAATAACATCAGTTATTTCCTTTACCTTCATTTGTCATGAAAGATGTTTGGTATTACCTTGTAGATGCTTGTTTCCAGAAGATATATATCAGAAGTGTGAGCTTTCTTTATTCAACCACAGCATGCAAATTTTAGGATTATGACATTGTACACTCATACTCCAAGAGAATCAAAGATAAAGAGCAGAGTAATCCTTATTCTTGGAGTAAAATGGATTGCATAAGCATTTTTTCTAATTTGGTGCTTAAGTGCATATGTGTTGAATCGCCCCAAAAATTCAAGATGCTAAAAACATGGTAAATAGATAATGCTTCCTGTTTTACTTGAGGTTGATGAAATAAGTGCAGCCTGAATAGTATATGCAGTTGATATATTTTTTAGTTCTCAGCATCTTTTTATGCAATGAATGTTACCAGGAAAATTTTTTTACTATTGTGTGTGGACTACAGCTTGTACAGAAAGTGTTTTTTTCTGGTATACAGTATATAAGTAATTCCCTCCTTTTCTGTATAGGTAATGCAGCAAGTAACCAATCCACATGCATATATAAATCTGCTGCCTATAGATATAATTAGCCATGCCCATGTATTCCCAAAAATAGTAATCACTCGCACACAAGTGATGCGAGTGACTCAAAATTGCTATATATGAAGTTTTACCCTCCTTATGTATGGCATCTTCACTCACTCTACATGTCCTCAGAATGCTTGAAGCTTTTTGGAATATAATATTTAGATGATTTGTATCATATTTTTTAGATTTCACAGATAGATTTTTTTTTCTCTCTCTCTTTTTTTGTAAGACTAGCAGTTTCAACACTGTAAACTAAAAATGATAATGCTGTCAGAACTCACAATTGTAAAAAGAATTGTGTCATTTGAAACACAGCACACAATTGAGGTACTTTATGTTATTATTATTATTTTATGTAGTTTTTAACTTTGTATCAAAATTGATTAATAAATTGATATATTAAATGAATCTGTATGTACCTACTTGTGATTATGAATCAACATATTTCCAAGCAATTATATTGATAGGTAAGTCATAAAGTGCAAATGTTTAAGTGTTTCAGTGATGTAATGCATTTATATTTATACTAATATAGTGTACAGTCATTTACTCATTGTTTGATGCCTATATTTAATGTGATATTTGTTTGTGAGCTAATGGAAATGTTCATTTTGTATGATTACTTTAATATAGCTTTTTAAATGTACTGTTGAAACTAACCAACTTTATTTTTATTTATTTTATTTGTTTATATATTATTTTATTCTTTCTTTCTTTTTTATTGATTGATTGATTGATTTGGTGTGTTACAAGGGATAGAAAACAGACACTAGGTATTTATAGACAATATTTTCAACCAACTGAAATTCATGATTGACCTCTATATAGATTTACTTGCCTAATATGTAATGTTAGGGACAGTTGAGTCACTAATCACATCATTAGTAAAACAAATGGAATTAGTGCATGCTTTAGTCTGACATGGATTTTGTGTGAAGGTATATCCTGACTGAAAACACTTGACTTTAAGCTGTGATATACATTTTAAAGATTTTGTACTGAATTGTGCATTCTCTTAATTTCATCATTTAGAGATGACACATACTGAGAAGTAAAGAAAGTAAATTACTAAACTTATAATAGGTTCTTCAAATTAATCATTATTTTCAGGGTGGTGGGGGAGACAAGTGTCTGTCATGTGACCGCACTGTGTACGCAATGGAGAGACTGGAAGTTGCTGGTCGTGTACTACACAAGAATTGCTTCAAATGCTGCAAATGTAGTACAAAACTCAGGTAATATCAATTTTCTTGAGACAGTGAAGCATTTACCACATTTGCCTATACTGCAGAAGTAAATTTCTTTCATTCCCGAAATGAGATTTGTATGAAGAATTGTTTTATGTGTTTTAAACCTGTGTATCAGTCCCAATATTTTACCTTATGTATTTTTGTTTCTTCCAGCATGAATTCATTCTCCATAGGCGGTGAGGACATATACTGCATGACACACTACAAACAGGCTTTCACAGAAAAAGGAACATATGATGTATTTACACCTAACAAAGGGAAGTGGACAAGAAAAATTGAAGCAACAAGTTCAGAATTGGCAAAGAGTCAAGAATAGAAAAAACTGTTTTTAGACTATTGTAGATACAATATTCTGTAAAAATCAATAAATGGCAAAGTGCCATATGACTTCACACCTTATCAGTGAAAAGATGGCAGACTAAGATCATTAATAACTTGAGTTCTTATCATTGGTGAATGACCGAGATCTTAAATGATAGTCATTTTATATACCTGACTTGAACTGTGAAATTTCTGTTTGGTTCGGTTTAAGAAATATATATTGTTCTTCATAACCACATCTCAGATCCAGTTTTTGTCATCCATTCACTGATTGAGAGGATTCAAACAAATATATTTTGGTACAGCTAACAGCATGCCATAAACAAATCTCATACCACAAGTCCCAAGGTACTCTGCGAAGTACATTCTCCCCTATTGTGCCACCAGTAGATCTGGCGATGACCATTGTGGGGGTCAGGGCTGAGTTGAAGTTGTGTCTCGGCACTTGTTCAGCAAGTTTTCCGGAGAAAGCCTTCACTCAGCAACAAGGAAGCCTGACCAATATTTTCTGTAAAAATATTGATTATTCAGCACTTTGTGTGTAGCCATATCATATCCAATAAAGTATTATATTCATTATGGTCACTTCATGGTACGATGCCACATAAGAATTAGACTAGTCATAGCACTTTATCACAGTAAAATATAGGTTATAGTGTAAATTCAACAAAACACTTTATGAGAGTTATAAGACCCAAAGAATTGTGTCTCAACTGGCTCATGGGAGTTTTACTTCTTTTTTATAGCCTTCTAATTTTTGGGACTCCCTGGTTTAGCACAGTGAATGTTGTAAGCTTGTCTGCCAACTGAGACCTACCAATAATAGTTTCAGTGGCACTTGGTTCCTCTCAGATGGCACAAATTATTCTTATTTCTGTGATTTTATGAATGCTTGATTTGTCAATATTTTCATTACTGCAGATTTTTTTTTTTTTTTTTTTTACCTTGTGATTCAAATATTAAGGACCATTGAATTTGGTTTAGTGTTTTTGTTTTAATGAGGGATTTTTGACTGTCTACTTATTCAAACCAAAAACCAAACTGAAGGTATTTATTTGTATTACAAGTGGGCTCTGTGACCTCATCAATTGTTTTTAGTAAAGAAATCAAACTTCACTGTATTTTTGTTTTGTAAAGCTTCCTCATGTTTATGATTTTAAATATACAAACATTTTCTAGTTGAGTAACAGGCATTATACTTAAACATGCCCATAGGAAATGAACTAGAGTAGGTTTCTAAATTTATTTGGTTTTGGCTGTGTATTACTAACACCTTTTTTGGTAAAGGCTAGTATGGGTCTTCTTTTGAAGGACTTGGTTTAGGCAGTGAGAGACAGTAGATACCCCTTCGTACCTTAGACCATGGGCAGCACCCTCTTGGACCCCAGCAGTGAAGACTACCACTGCACCATGGTGGCCCCCAAAATAGGTTTCTTATTTATAATAATAAATTGAGGTCTTCAAGTTATAAGACATAATGTTCTTCATAGTTGGGGTTTGCACAAGCTTTCATCTCATTTGTATCATCTATTGAAGTTGCCCATGTATTACTGTAAAAGTCATACAAATTTTGTGTTACCATTTTTTGTCTCTTTTCATGCAGTGACAGTTACTTGAGGTCGCAGAAACCATATCTGTTTTAGTTATAGAAGTTCAATAATTGAATTTTACTGTAAGAAAGCATTTACATGTTACTGTTTAACATTTCTCTATAGATAAATGATTGTTTGAAAATAATTATTCATAATTTATATCAAATTTAGTGTAGATTGTAGATATGTAGATAAGAGTAAAAATCTTAGGCTTAGTGCATATAGCTGCACCATTTCTCATGTGATGTAGTCCTAATTCTAGTGAAAGGGAAAAACTTCAAAAGATTAAGGAGTGATAACCATGACTCCTCTTCACTTCATGATACAGTTCAAGCCAGTGCAGTTTTTTTCTCTCTTCTTTTTTCTCTTTTTTTTCGAATAGCATTTAGAATATGATAAAATAAAATGCTATTCAGTCCAAAACTGTGACGATACTTTTTGTTCCTTGTTTCTGATTACCACATACAGCTTTTGTTTTAGTAAGTCTGACAAATGAAATTTCATAGTTGAATAACAATAGAAATTATAGTAAATTACTTTATGTGCAGAGAAGTAAGCAGTAATGGAATGAAACACTGATATACCAGAAACACAAATAACAGAAGTTTAAAATAGCCTGTGTTACAGTATATTAGTTGCAAAAGGAAGTGCCAGATTGATGGTACATATCTTTATCAGTACATTTTCATTTTAAGATGTAGAAACTTCATTCCATGTATTCATTTGTCACTTCCCTGGAATGAAAGCCAGAAATATTATAAACTGTAAAACATATTCTTGATATTTTGCAGTAGTCAGAATGGACTTTGTTAATGTTTCCCATAAAATACTTTTTGTATTACTGACCTTTAAGTTAGTGAAAAACTTCTTCAGAACTCCAGCAGTTTATTTTTTATGTGCCATAGGAAAAGGTATTAAGTGGTTTGAAAGTAATAGAGATTTGACAACTTTAATTTTATAGAACTACATACATCTTTTGAAGTTTGATATTACTATAGGCTGGACATTTGCTCTCAAGCCTTGATTATAGCTTAGTCCTCATCAATGAAAGACTGATGAAGTGCCAGCTTCAGCATTTGAATAACTTTGTTTAGTTGGATTTTTTCATAGCTGGATTGGGAAAGACATGTGAAGTGTTTTAATGAAAACATTCAGAGGAAAGTGAGAGATATGTTTTAGGCAACCAATTCATTTTACCTGCTTTATGTGCTCCACAATGCATTGGTGGTCACTATGAAGATGCACATAGGTAACAGAAGGGAAAGCCAGCCAGTACTGTAACACCCATTAGTTTTGAGTGTGCTGCAAGTTCATGCAATTAACAAAAATGTAGTACTCATGTTTTGCATGTACATTGATTACCAGTGTGGCATTTTATCTTAATTAAGACATAAATGAAATTTAGGAATGTACCCTGTGTGGAAGAACTAAGAGTAAGAAAAAGAAAATTGAGTTTGGTGTCAGTTTACTAAACTATGAATCCTGCCAGCCTTTCTTGTGTATCAGTGTAGTGTATAATGCTAGTTTATACATATTTCATTTATAGTATTTAAAATATTAAACACACAAGCACACATTATTATTATTATTATTATTTTATTTACATAATGTAAAGTAAGAAATAATAAATTCATAATAATGATGATAATAATAATAAAAGCTAATATACACATGGCTGTGATAAACAAAAAATTAAGACCCTCAACAAAAAAAGATGTTTAAAAAGTATGTATAAAAATGATGTACCTGTTACACTTGCCTTATCCTGAAATTAAATTTGCATAGTATTCATTCCTGTTTTCAAAGTTCCTTTGGGGAAGCTGCCATATCATTGATTACATGCATATGATGCCATAGATGACTGTGCTGACACACATAGGTATAATGTGTTATGTTATATATGTATTTGTTAATATCCACCTCATATCTTTATTGCTTTTTTTCTCTCTCTCTTTCCCCATGAAGTGGAGTGTTTAAGGACTGGTAAACTATGAACCATCACATAGCTATAACAGAAGTCAGTAAATTATTAAATATGGATTTTTCTCTCTGCAGCCCCAGTTACAATTTAATATTTGATGTATGCAAAGGCTCACAAGGTATTTAGGCTAAACTATACCAGTAAGTAGTTTGTTATGGAAGGTATTGGAACTCTTACTTTCTTGTTCTTTACTGTTCTGTATATTAAACAGTCAATATTTTATCAAAGCCAGAATACCATTTTAATGCACAAGACATGTAACTGGGGAAGTAGTAACTTTAGTGCTTTGCATCTTGTTCACTGCTGAGTGGTTGAAATAGAAGTGTGAGCCTTGTAGTAAATGCACTTTAGTTTTTTTTTTTTTTTTTTTTTTTCTTTTTTTTTTTTCTTTTTCTTTTTTTCTTTACTTCACTTGCTCCTGGTAAAGTTAGACCTAAGCCTTATGTCCCTTATCAGGAAAGCTGATATTCTCATTTTCATGTACTTATATCACCATCAGGGCAAAAAAGAAGGTGCAAAGTATTGCCTTGTGGTACACCGTCTGATTTTGCTGTAGTAATGATTCTGAATCTGTTTCCATTCACTTCTATCCTCTCATTGCAGATTATCTGCCTCATTATTATTTTCAACTGTAGCTACACATGAACATCTCAAAAATCTGAAATCATACATAATAAAGATAATGCAATAATTTTTTGTATTTATTTTATAGCTTTCATACATATAATCATAAATAATTGTGGCTAAATGTAGTTGTGGCTCACCTTTATCTACAAGTAAAAAGATCTACAATAATACCAACATTTTCATTATCCTCTCTTTGGTTTACGAATATATATTTGGATACCTTTAATGTAATTGTATCTTAAATATAATTATAAAATTGATATCCAAATTACTGGATATTCTTTGATCCTGAAAGTCTATACCTGTTCTTTATACAGTAAGAAGCACGTACATGTACTTATAATAAGTACTGTGATATGAAAGTGTCAGGAACAAGTACATTTAATTTTGATGAAAAAATATATACATATGTACTACAATTCAAGTTTTATAAATACATGAAACCTAAAAAGGCCATTCAGTGTGTATATATCAAGTAGTTTTCTTACTTTCAAAAAACATCAAAAAGTTTTACTTAGTAGGTAAGTTGGAGGTTAGAATTACATGAACACTCTTAAAGCTGATTACAAAACAATATGGCTTATATTGTTGACTCATTCCCTTGAAGTAGACTAAATATTTTGAAAACCAAAATGGGGGTTAAGAATTCAAAATTGGTATTAAATCTTGGTTATCACAAAAAGCTTATTATCACACAGAAAACAACGCACTCTTTTCCTCAGAGAAGCAAACATATTCCAAGGCCATATTAAAGGTCTGAGATGCTCCATAATCTATCTTTGGACAAAATATTGTAATGTGTACATAGCATATTTTATACACATATCTTGAAAATGGAGATCATGTCCAAAACATGCACTGTTGGGCTAAGTTACGTTTTGAGCCAGGTTAATCAATGAATGTGAATACCAAACTGACCACATATTATCAATAGGTAAAAATTAAAATCAGTCTTTTCAAAGAGAGACAATTCTTTCTATTAACGACGTTGAAATGAAAATGTTCTTGACATAAAAAGACACTGCATATACCTTTCCTCTTATGAGAAATTGTATTTTGACAAGACAAAAAAAATATTACAAATAAGATAAAATTAAAATAGAAGCAAATAAATATGACTATGTCTAATTGTATAGTTTAAAGGATATCCATAGCATAACATAAAACTGACAATTTTAGCATCATTGTCATTGTCCTAATCATATATTTTTAAGCGATGTTCAACATAAAGATAATATATTGTACAAATTCAAGAATCATATTTCCTGCATGTCATTATAATAGCATAAAATTAATTACATCAGATTTAGGGCATAATCATATAGTAGAAGTGGTCAAACTTTTGCATGTCAGTCATGCAAAGATCTAAACATTTATTTTCCAGATCATTTTAAAAATTATTTTCAGAAAAATATACAAAAAATGGAGCATGTGAAGTGCTAAGGCACAGAAATGGAGGCTTTCACAGGATTATTGTGTTTCAGGAAATTACAGATGCAGATATTTCTATATTACATTATCAGTTACAAAAATAAATTAAAAGTCATTCCGATTTCTGCTCTCATTTTCTCTAAAATACTGCCTTCAGACTTGTTGGATAACTTGCACCATTTGATGTTTTTAGTCGTCATAAACATTGCTCAACCTATGGATGCTGTGAATGTGGTCCCCAACTATACATTAACACTTCCACATCATTGCTGGGCTTTTGCCTCCCATTTGCCTTTACAAGGATTGTTGGGAGTGAACACATCGTAGGTCCCCTTCTCCCTGAAGGCCTGCTTGTAGTGGGTCATGCAATACAGATCGTCGCCGCCGATGGAGAATCTGCCAACACTTGAAAAAAAGAAAAAGTATTAAAAATTACGTCTTTCTCAGTAGCTAAGTTCTCTAATCAGAAAATAGCCAAAGAGATATTAGGGATACTAGTTCGTACTGTAAATGTAAACATCAGGAAAGTATATTAGATTTTCCTTCGCAACTGCAGTGTAAGTACCTCAAAGAAAAATCGTATTACGTAACTCACCTTAGTTGCGAGTTACATTTGCAGCACCGGAAGCACGTCTTATGCATCACTCGCCCAGCCACTTCTAATTTTTCCATGGCGTACACAGTACGGGTACACTGGGAACATTTCTCGATGTTGCCACCCTGAAACATAGAATAATAATTTGAGGCCGATTTTTTTTTTTTTTTTTTTTTTTTATATAAAGAAAATACGAAAAGAACAAGGTCAATTTATCAGAATAACAGTTGGCAGATAATTCAGTGTGCAAAAATTAACAGGTTCACTAAACTATTGTCATTCTACCTCGCGGCAATGTAAATCACCACACTCAAAAATGACACAAACAAGTCTATAAATAAAGAAAAGGAAAGAGCGAGTCAGTGTTTGCGATAGAAGTGACGTGTCAAAAGAGTATCAAATGCCAAAACTTCGGAGAGCGACTGTGGTGCTGACTCCAATACTGGTGCATGTTTTGGGCTGACTATAAATACCGCAGTGTCTCTACACGGTAGCCAAGGGTGGTGAATATGTGGACAAAAGTTGAATGAACAGTCGGGTAATATTAGATTTCAACAGGTGGCAGACGCTTGTAGAATCGGTGGTTTCCACGATGCCATGAGACACCTACACTAAAAACAGTGAAGACCAAAAAAAAAGTTAACTACAAGCCACAAGAGACAAGAGCTGACCATTATCACTAAAATCTAAAGCTGTCGATAAATGTAACATATTCATAACAGTAAGCATAACAAGCCCATGATCGCCAAGGCCGCCGTGGCCGAATGGTTAGAGCATCGGACTCAAGACTGTCACGACGGCAATCTGAGTTCGAGGGTTCGAGTCACCGGCCAACGCGTTGTTCCCTTGGGCAAGGAACTTCACCTCGATTGCCTATCTAGCCACTGGGTGGCCAAAGCCAGCCCAAGTCAGTGCTGGTCCCAAGCCCGGATAAAATAGATAGAATGATTACCTAAAAAGGTAACACGGCACTCTCCGTGGAAAGGAACTGGGGACCCTACCACGTACTCACTCCAAGAGCATCACAACATGAAAACTACAATTAAGTATCATGCTGTGACCACGGCGGCTCAGACATGAACCTACCGTTAAAAGAAGAAGAAGCATAACAATATTCATATTGTCAACCAACCACGTTTCGAGTAAGACTGAGTTCTCCTTTTGACAATAATGAGGTAATGATAGATTACTAAACTATACCATAGACATTAACGGCTGTAATACAAAAATAATACTAATAACATTAATAAATATTTGACAAATCTAATCGCAAAAGCTCAGAAGAACATTCGAGAAAACGTGGCACTTTAAATGTATAAACGAAATCCAATTTGATCAGCTTCAGCTAGGAAGCCAATTCTAAGACAGAAGCGAAAGACGTCAACGAAATGGTGCTTTACGAATTTCAGATTAAACTCCGCGAATTCCAAGCATGCTCTCAGGAACTCACTCACATTCCCTATATCAATCTATTAAATTAG
>NC_051394.1:873697-878697 GCF_015228065.2 Penaeus monodon | reverse complement strand
GACACACACTTAATCTGGTCCATAAGTTCTATTTACAAAACCAAGACCCGTTGCAAACCTCACGCCCACCGGCCTCGAGTCCCCGAACGTGACCGCAGTAAAGCGGAGGCGCTCGGGCTGCCTCCCTACAAAGGGCCTGACGAAGGGATAACGCTACTCACGAATCTGCTCTTCTTCGCGTCCGACATGTTGTTGGCCTTTTGTCTGTGGTTCTGGAGTTCCTTCTCGTGTTTCCTCTCTTCGTTCTCTGCCCTCCGCGTGGCCTCCTCGATCCTCTGCTTCACGCCGATTTTGGGCGACTCCTGGTTCCTCCGCGGTCGGTCCTCGATGAGGTCGGCCTCACGCTTTTCCTTGAGGTCCTCCTTCGGTGCTTTCTGGATCGCCTCTTCCTCCTTGGCTTTCTTGGCCTTTTCCTCCTCTTGCGCTTCCTTGAGTCGTTCCGCTTCCTGCGCTTTCTTGACTAGTTCCTCCTCCTCATCCTCTTCTTCCTCGACTGATTCTTCTTCAGCGGAATTCTCGGCGTCGTCGTCCTCGTCCTCGTCGTCGTCCTCGTCGTCGTCCTCCTCCTCGTCCTCCTCCTCCTCTCCAGAAAGCTCTTCCTCCTCGCTGTACTCCTCCTCAGCTACCAGCAGGTCCTGCACTTCCTCCCGCAGCTTCTCAACTTGGCCGTCGACGGGTGTTCCTCCGCCAGAATACCCCGTCAGCGCCTCCACCTGATGGCTCTGGAGGACCTCGCCGTTCAGAAGGAGCGTGGGCTGCTCGGCCGATTCCGCCTGCTCGACTGCAACGAGAAAATGCATTTTTGGGGAAAATGGTCGGCTTGTGGTCTTACAGCTCACTCAGATCTGGCATTCAGCATCAACTGCTGACGATAGATACCCCATCGTCGCAATCGCGTTTCTTCCACACATCCCATCCACGCGGCACTGAAGCGGCACAACAAGCATCACAGCCACACGTGCCACAGAAGCAGAGCGTACGAGCTGGGGCGGACTGCGCGCTCCTCTAATCGGAAAAGTTCGTGAGTCGGGCAAGCAATCATAATTTGAGGGGCACCAAATTCCCGTAGTTTTGTTTTAGTCTGTTTTTTATGTTGACTTTTCAATAAGTTCTATTGCCTGGAACCAAATGCAGGAGAAAAACGCCCCAGCTAGATATCTGCTACAACGCCCATGCTCACAATTTATATGAATTATTCTGATGACAGTATATTTGGGCAGACTTCGAAATCTAAAATTCACAAGAACTGAGTTTTTAATTTGGTTTTAAATTTGAACGACACTACCCCGGAAATAGTCTCACCGCGTCCATTCTCAACGGTTGCATGGCGCGTAAGTATTCCTTGCAATACCAGTATGGTAGATACTTTTTATCTTCATGATCATTATTATCATTATTAATGTTCACATCATCATCTCTGTGGTCATCATTATCAAGGTAAGTATTACCATTATAAACTTATCCTTACATTATGATCATTCTAGCTGATGATTATATTATTATTGTAGTTATAATTATGATTAAATTATGATCATTTTCTATAACATTATTATCACCATTATCATCATTGCTATTTATTGTACTTTTATCATCGCCATTATTAATACTACATTTTTTGTTACTGTCATCATTATTTTCATTTCTGTTATCGTTCCTGGCAATGTACTATTGTCACGAATATCATCATTATTATTACTTACTAATTCTAGTATAATTATAAATGCTGTAAACAGTGAACATCCACACGCACATAACAGCACAAACACACAACACACAGCAAAGGAGAAGGCAGTACAACACACAAAAGTAGCATGTACATCAGATTCCATGAATTTACAGATTGTACAAAGCATTACACCATCGGGTCTATTTCACCCGAATGCCCTTAATACCATACCAACTCTACCCAGGCATAACCCACTGGAGAGGGAAATGCCACATAGCACAGCATAGCAAGAGGCAAAGCTTGTCCACAAAACTGGTTCATAGTTCGTCTGTGACACCTGAGCTGCTCCTAACACACCTGTTGTATAACACCCCAGTACACTGTGCCCAGACCAAGCTCGAAATACTTACAAGTTAGTAGCTGCTGAATGCATAAAAAATACACTTGTTCATCTGTAAGGCTTGAATATATACTGGTTATATTCCTTAAAAAGTTCCTAAGCTGACCAAATGGGTGGCGGTTCAAATGGGACTCACGCATGTCGGTCCTTTCGCCCAAAGCAAGTACGAGAGAGAGGGGGAGATCAGGTGATACGGGGAGGAAAGAAAATGGATGGGTAGACAGATAGGTTGAGGGAGGGAAAGAAGAAAAGGAGTGGGGTAAAGAGGGGGAAGGGGAGGAGAGAGAGAGAGAGAGAGAGAGAGAGAGAGAGAGAGAGAGAGAGAGAGAGAGAGAGAGAGAGGGGGAGGAGAGAGAGAGAGGGGGGAGGAGAGAGGGGGGGAGGAGAGAGAGAGAGGGGGGAGGAGAAGAGAGAGAGGGGGGAGGAGACAGAGAGAGGGGGGGAAGGAGACAGAGAGAGAGGGGGGGAGGAGACAGAGAGAGGGGGGGAGGAGACAGAGAGAGAGGGGGGAGGAGACAGAGAGAGAGGGGGGAGGAGACAGAGAGAGAGGGGGAGAGGAGACAGAGAGAGAGGGGGGGAGGAGGAAATGAGGAGAGGGGGAGAGGAGACAGAGAGAGAGGGGGGGAGGAGGAAATGGGACAGAGAGGATGGCGGACACAGACAGAGGCAAAGCAGACAGGAGCAGGAATAAGGCTTGCTTCTTTAACAGCCCAGTAAAAGCAAAACAAAAGGTATTCCCCCCAAAAAACGTTCGGAAGCTTTGCCCCTGATGCACAGATCCACAGGCAGACTGAGGTCGGCCTCTCCCTATCTCCTGTCCCTACATCACTATCCAGGTAATGGGAAGGGATGTACAGCTGTGCGTGAGAAAGAGAGTAAAGGCACGCATCAAAGTGATTAAAGCGTCTGATGACGTTGACTAAATTTAATGGACAGTTCTTTTTCTGTCCTAGCTAACTGTCGTAAAAAAAACAATTATTAATCTGTTACAACGAGATGCCATTATAAACTTAAAATATTTCTTCACTCATTTATAACCGTTCGCCTTTCTTGGCTCTGCTCACGTCTAGGGACATTACTACAGCTTACCAACAGAATTCTGAGCTCCCTTGTGCTGAAAAAAGGTACCAAGGCCTAGAGGAAAATAGCGAAGAACAGCTGGAGACACAAATAAACAGTAAGATGCCCCCAGAGCCAGGGCAGGCACCGCGGCTCGAGGCCACAGCGCCAGGCCGACTCGAAGAGGATGGAACGGAGAAAAAAGACGCCATGAGAGGCCAGCGAAGGCCAAGGGAAGCGGAGTGCGAGGGGAGAGGCCAAGAGTGCTGGCGTAGGCGAAGGGAAGCACCGGCTCTCCAACAGAAGCACGGAGAGAGAGAGAAGCGTGGAAATGAGAATCCCCAGATACCTTGCACATCCCCATTACAATCCTCCATGGCCAAGAGGTCAAAGGTCACGACGAGAGGAAGGGGAGAGGTCAGGATACGTCAGAACAGGTCTCTCGCCGTCGCCTCGCAATACTTCTGAAATAGATCATTGTGTTATTGTTTTCCTTATTTCCGCCGTCGCGTCCCAAACAAGGACGCGGAAGGCAGCGTTTGGCAGCCGATGGCGCGTCGATGACTCACGGCCTTGGACAACAAACACGACGGCTGGAGGGCACTGCAGGCGAAAACAGCCGGCGCCTCTGCTGGCCCCGGCAGAAGCGCCGCCTCTGCTGGCCCCGGCAGAAGCGCCGCCTTTCCTGGCCCCAGCAGAAGCGCCGCCGACGCCCACGTGTGGTACGAGTGCGATTACAGTGATGAGCACAAGAGACCTAACGTCCATCAAATTTAACGGTCGTGAATACTGATACAGCAGATCTGATGATGCCCGATGCCCTAAGCCACGTACCCTGCCTGGAGGTACGTGCGAACACGCGGCCCAAGGAGCATCGCTACCCCAACATCTATTCGGCCCCGGCCTCCCGGCCTCGGACGACGCCGGTTCATCCTTCGGAGCAGTCTCTCCCTCGCCCTCGGATGAAATCATCGGGCCGCCCGCGGCCAGAACGTGACTGACGGCGCGGGCGCCACGACCTGCCCAGTTCCTCGTGATGACTCAACGCGCTGAATATACAGTAGAATCAGATATATAAATCAAATGATGCAAGATACTTGTTTCGCGGTGACGTTTGGCCGGTCCTCCAAGCGCTCCAAACTGCTCAGCAAAAGACTGGCACTGAGAAGGTTCGCAGTTAAATTAACATTGTTGCAATTGCTTTTCACGGAATGCAGCGCTCACTCTTCAACAAGAGCAATGGCAGCGCAGATATGCGGCCGAGGCGATCACGCAAAATGTTTTCGCTGGCTATTTTGACACCGTGTTTACAGCTCCTCCAAACAAACGGAACCAAAAAAAATTGAAGAACGCAAGTGTTCAGCAGCTGATAAGGGAGCACCTGTTCCTGCGCCGAACCCTCGCTGGCTAGGCCGCTCCTCCTCAGCTGGCTTTTGTTGGGCGTTGGAAACAAATGCATTTATCTCTGCATACGATATACATATACACTGTCTCCTGCGTATATGTGAGTTTGTGTATGTTTATATGTATATGTTTGTGTGTATGCGTGTTTGTGCGTCTAACTTTATGGGAACGATCTGAGACCAAAGGAAATGTTATTATCGATTTCATGCATGTCTTTGGCTCCTTTATCTTTATGCCAAGATCTAACTGGGGAGTGATGCGTCGTGCAACTTCGCCAGCTCTTTGGACTCTCGTGGGGTGCGTTACAGACAGGAAGGGAGGAGAGACGAGTGGGAAGGAAGGAAGAAGAGAGAGAGAGTGGGGGGAAGACAGAGAGTGGGGGGAAGAGAGAGAGAGAGAAAGAGGGAGAGAGATAAAAAAAGAGGGAGAGAAAAAGAGGGAAAGAGAGAGAGAGAAAGGGAGAGAGAGAGA
>NC_051394.1:838697-868697 GCF_015228065.2 Penaeus monodon | reverse complement strand
CAAGGGTTGATTCGAAGGTAGTTTTTAGGGTGATATATTTCGCGAATCCCCAGAAATGTTTAGTAACTTCGTTTAACACTGACAGCGGTCATCACGTCAACTGACAAAAAAAATATATATATATATATTGCAACAACTCCCAAGATACGTCAGCCTAGGATCAAAGGCAGAGGAATAACAGCAACACGTAATTCGGAATTAATCCAGAGTAAAACGACCAAGAAATACCGGCAAATACCCCGAGAGAAGCTACTGAGCGTCGCACGCCCGGCCGCCACCAGACTCGGGATGGTAGCAACAGTCACATTAAAGTTGAACAGTAGCAACGGGGGAGCATGGGCGCCTCCACGACCCGGCTCCTCCCGCTCGCTGGTTTATTGTCCAGCCCTTCCACGAGTCCTCTGGCGACGGCGAATAACGTTTCTGCGCAAAAAAGCCGAGGATTTTGTGTGCTCGAGCCGTCTGGGGAATTGAATTTGAATGCGTGTGTTTTTCAGGGCGAGCCTAGGAGGGCCCATTACTAATACATTTTCCATTTCAGTTCTTTGTTTGGGGGATGTTTGTGCATGCCGTCATCGGCGAGATGGTAGTGGTGCGCGCCGGAAATTTCAAATATTTCCCTAATTGAACGCGAAAAACAGGAGGTTGTAGCAGACAGCGCCAGGCTTTGAAACGGAGCTCCCACACAAATGCTCCTCTCACAACCGCCCTTTAAAGTTTGCCCAGCGTATTACCCCAATGCAGGGATTCTCGCGCATAAAAATCGTTAAATGGATATTAAAAAAACAATGCAGAAATTGCACTCTTCCAACCCGCGGCTCGAGCATTCCCGAGAGCGCATTCGAAGTGAAACTCACCTGACACCTGCCGAGGAGGGAGTGAGACACACGTGCTCTTGTCTTGTCCAGGGGAACGAATGAACGGACGCGGAGCCAGACACACACGACCGCTCTCGCACGCACTCACGCACACACTGGCGGACTCGGACGGAAAGGTGCGGGCGCGGCGGAGTCCCGGCCAGCAGTGATAACGTCCCGCCGGATGGGGGCTGATATTCCACGCCAGACGAAGGCGCTCCCGCCGCCCTCGCCCCTTTTGGAGCGGGAGGAGGCTGATCCTAGCGCCCGCGCGGGGAGGCCGGAGCTACACGGCCGCCTGGGAGGAGGCTGGATGCGCCTGTCTGTATATTTGCCATTTTTATTGGTGGATAACGAATTTTTGCTTGCATGAGGCCGGGATGTCGTGGTCGTTGGTAGCGCTGGTGGTCATGTGACCCCGGCCGACCAATGAGCGGCCGCAGAATCCGCCGCCCTGCCCCTCCCCCCCTTCCCCTCCCCGCCCATCCCCGCCATGCCCTCCCGCCGCCCGCCTCGAACTTTTCAAAAACGCGCCGCGGAAACTTTCCTGCGACGAGTTTGTAAGGCCGGTCCGCTCTGCACATTTGTCCCTGTCGAATATTGGCCGCGGGAATGCCTGTATAGACACTGGGGCGGCGTGTTGTGTATCTTAACATAAAAACACCATGGTATTTGGGAAAAAAATAAGATATTTGAAAAAATCGAGATCCAAAATACGATCAGATTGTCCAACCAGTACTCAGCATTTCCCTTTGAAGTTTTCACTAATATAAAACTTCTAAATAAATCGCACAGCTCCTTCGCAAAGCATTCTTTCGCTAGCACTGCAGGGAACAATAAAGCCAGCAGACGAGGGCGGGCCACGCGAGGCCTCCCACCGGCCGTTCCGCGGGACAAAGGGCGGCGCCGCGAAATGCGTCGATAGTGAGGATTTCGCGATGAGGGCTCCGCGCTCGGCCGCACGCGCGCCCGCCGTGGCCTTTAATTACTATCACTGGGGGTTTAAAGTTTATCATAAGAGGGAAATTGAAATTTTTGTTTTGCATATATATATATAAAATTATATATATTATATATATTTTATATATATATATATATATATATTTATATATATATTGTGTGTTTTGTGTTTGTATGTAGGGTATGTATTTTTATATGCAAAATGTATATGAAATAATATGTATATTATGTATAATTATTATATGTAATATATATTATAAAATTGTTATTATATAAAATTGTTTTATAAAATTTGTATAAAATATGTATATATTAATGTATAAAATTATATTTATATGTATTAAAAATGTATATATATTTTTTGGGGAATATATATATTAAATAAAATTGAAATTATTAATTGTAATATTTGTATATTATTTATATATATATATGTATATATAAAATGTATATATATATAAAATGTATAAAATTATTATATTATGTATAATATTTTAAAAATATAGTATTATTGTATTTTAAAATTTTGTATATATTGTTATATATTTTAAAAATATTTGATATATATATTATATAAAAAGGTATATATATATTTTTTAAATTATAAATGTATATGTATTGTATTATATATGTTATATATTGTATATGTAATGTATTTAAAATATATGTATTTTATTATATATGTAATAAAATTATATGAAATATATTATAAAATGTTATATTTTATTGTATTTTAATAAAGGTATATATATATATGTATATATATGTATATTTTATATTATTTATTTTGTATATAATGTAAAATATATATTTTTTATTTTCTAAAATTTTTATCTATATTTATATTATGTTATATATGTAATTAATATGTTATATATATATTTATTATATATATATTTTTAATTGAAATATAATATTTATATATAGGGAATATATGTATTATATATGTATATATTATTATATGAATATTTTGTATATATTATATTATATTTTTATAAAATATGTATATATATGAATATATAAATGTATTATAATTCTATAATGTATAATATATAAAATATATATATAAAAATACATATATATATACATATATATTACATTATATATACACAATAAAATTATACATTTTAACAAAATATACATATATATTACTTTAATATACATATATAACATTAAAATTACATATAATACAATATATACAAAATATAACATAATATACAATTTAATACATATATATATTTTCTTTATATAAAATTTTTAAAAATTATAAAAAATATAATTATAATATAAATTTTATATAAATAATATACTTATAAATACATATAATATATTAATAAAATAAATATAAAATTAAACATATATTACATATACATATTATAATATTATATATATCAATATATATATACTATAATATTACATTAATATATATACATATACATATATATATATTACAAACATATATCTAAAAAAAATACATACATACTAAACACCACAACACACACATTAATATATATATATAAAATATAAAATTAATATATATATATATATATATATATATATATATATAATATATGCACACACAATTACACCCCTATTCCATGCATATCAAACCCCCCTGATGAAATTTAAAAGGGCCAGGCGGGCGCCGGGGGGCCGGCGGGGGAGCCCCCTCGGAAATCCTCACATCGAGCATTTCGGGGCGCCGCCCTTTGCCCCGCGGAACGGCCCTGGGGGGCCCTCGCGTGGCCCGCCCTGTCTGTGGCTTTATTTTCCCTGCAGGCTACGAAAAAATGCTTTGCAAAGGAGCTTGCATTTTTTTAAATTTTTTATAAGTAAAAAATTAAAAGGGGAAATGCTGGTTGGTTGGACAATCTGATCGTATTTTGGATCCGTTTTTTAAATATCTTATTTTTTTCCCCAAATACCATGGTGTTTTTATGTTAAGATAACAACACGCCCCCCCAGTGTCATCAGGCTTCCCCCCCCAAAATTTTCGACGGGGACAAATGTGCAGACGGCCGGGCCCCTTACAAACTCGTCGCGGGAAAATTTTCCGCGGCGCTTTTTTTAAAAATTCGAGGCGGGGGGGGGGGGCATGGCGGGGAGGGGCGGGGGGGGGGAGGGGGGAGGGGAGGGCGGGGGTTTTCTGCGGCCGCTCATTGGTCGGCCGGGGTCACATGACCACCAGCGCTCCCAACGACCCACCCCCCGGCCTCATGCAAGCAAAAAATTTGTTATCCCCAAAAAAAATGGGAATATACAGACAGGCGCATCCACCCCCTCCCAGGCGGGCCCTGTACTCCGGCCTCCCCGCGCGGGGGCTAGGATCAGCCCCTCCCCCTCAAAGGGGCGAGGGCGGCGGAGCGCTTTGTCTGGCGTGGGGAATACAGCCCCCATCCGGCGGGGGCGTTATCATGTGGGCCGGGGCCCGCCGCGCCCGCACCTTTCCGTCCGAGTCCGCCCGGTGGCGTGAGTGCGTGCGAGAGCGGTCGTGTGTTCTGGGTCCGCGTCCGTTCTTCGTTCCCCGGACAAGACGAGCACGTTGTCTCACTCCCCCCTCGGCAGGGGTCAGGGAGTTTTTACTTCGAACGCTCCGGGGTGCTCGGCCCCGGGTTTTGGGAAAAGTCAATTTCCATTGTTTTTTTTAAAATCCTTTTTAAAGATTTTTATCGCGAGAAACCCCGCTTGGGGTAAAACCTGGGCAAAATTTAAAGGCGGGTTTAGAGGGGCTTTGGTTTGGGGGCTCCGTTTCAAAACCTGCCGTCTGCTCAACCCTCCTTTTTTTCGCTTCAATTTGGGAAATATTTAAATTTCCGGGGCGCAACCCCTACCATCTCGCGATACGGCATGCACAACCTCCCCAAAAAAAAGAAAGAATGGAAAATGTATTTGTAATGGGCCCTCCTAGGGTGCCCGAAAAAAACACGATTCAAATTCAAATTTCCCAGACGGGTGAGAACAAAACCTCGGCTTTTTTCGCAGAAACGTTATTCCCGGGCCCAGGGACTCGGGAAGGGCGGCAATAAACCACGAGCGGGGGAGCCGGGGCGGGAGGCGCCCCCGCTCCCCCGTTGCTACGTTTAACTTTTAAAGTGACTGTTGCTACCATCCCGGTCTGGTGGCGGCCGGGCGTGCGACGTATAGCTTCTCCGGGTATTTGCGGTATTTCTGGGCGTTTTACTCTGGATTTAAATTTCCCAATTCATGTTCGTTATTCCTCGTGTCTTTATCTACTGCGTTCTTGGGAGTTTGTTGCAATATATATATAAATATTTTTTTGTTAGTTGACGTGATGCCCTGATTCAGTGTTAAAAAGAAATTTCTCGGATTCGCGAAAAATATCACCCTAAAAAATACCTTTGAATCACCCCTTGCTAGATAAAAACCTTATCGCTTCTTTGGGTATCACATCAACCGAAACCATTATCGCCTCGCAATCCGGATGTAAAAAAAGGAGCAGCCTTGTCGCAAATGCTCGAGATAACAAGATAATGTAGTAAACGGAGGCAGCAGAAGCTTCCAGCCTTCGAGATAAACACTGTGGAGACAAGAAGAGCTTTGAACAGGAAATACCTAGCTCCTCAAGCCAGTTTGATATCAGCCCCCAAGACGAGCTAGCCGCGGCGACGACAGCAGTACCTATGGTGGGTTTCGATTCGTGTTTGCAAGTGTGGTGCTGCGGCCGAGGTGTGTGTGGCATGGTGTTGTACGAAATGGTGTGTGTGTGTGATATAATGTATGGTGTGGTGGGGGGTTATGGTGTTTGAATTGTATGTAATAGTGAATCCTCGTGGCTGTGATGTGGTAATGATAACAACTATCACGTAGTGCTAGGGGTGGGGAAGCTCTGGTGCGAAGATGACTTGTAAAATATTGATAACTTATTATTGATAATGGATACAATCCGATCCTTTTACGGCAGATTAAAAACAAACAAACAAACCAATGAACTTATCGATCGCACTCAGCCTGTCAAATCGTCACGGGGAAACGAAACACAAAATGTAGTTCCCCTCCCCCACCCACTGGAAGAGGGGGAGGGGAGAAGAGAAGAGAGGAGGGAGGGGGGGAAGGGAAGGGAGAGGAGGAGAAAGGGGACCACTGATGTCATGAGTGGTGCATGATGGAAGTAATTGTGTCACGGAAGCGACGGTCGACCCCCCCCCCCACAAGGACGAACGTGCACATGAGCGACTCTGGTACTGTGTGTGTGGTGTGGGTGTGTGTGTGTGTGTGTGTGTGTGTGTGTGTGTGTGTGTGTGTGTGTGTGTGTGTGTGTGTGTGTGTGTGCGTGCGTGCGTGCGTGGTGCGTGCGTGCGTGGCTGTGCGTGCGTGGCGTGCGTGCGTGTGTGTGTGTGTGTGTGTGCGTGGTGCTGTGTGTGTTGTGTGTGTGTCCTGTCTGTGTGCGTTTGTGGTAGTTTATGTGTGGTGTTGTGTTGTGTTGTATGATGTACTGCGTACGTTTGTATGTACATTTGTGCGTGTGTACATGTGTGCACGCATGTGTGTACGTGTGTGCGTACGTTTGTATGCGCGCGCGCGTGCGTGTGTACACGTGTGTACGTGTACTTGTGTGTAGGTGTGTGTGTGCGTACGTTTGTATTTACACGTGTGCGTGTGTACGTTAGTGTGTGTGTGTGGTACGTTTGTATATACATTTGTGCGTGTGTATGCATGTACGTGTGTACGCGCGCGCGCGTGTGTATGCATGTACGTGTGTATGCATGTACGTGTGTACGTTAGTGTGTGTGTGTGCGTACGTTGTATGCGCGCGCGCGTGCGTGTGTACACGTGTGTACGTGTACTTGTGTGTAGGTGTGTGTGTGCGTACGTTTGTATTTACACGTGTGCGTGTGTACGTTAGTGTGTGTGTGTGGTACGTTTGTATATACATTTGTGCGTGTGTACATGTGTTTGTATGTGTGCACGCATGTTTGTACGTGTATGTGTCCGTAAGAAGCGTGTGTATGTGTGCGTGTACGTCTGTATATACATTTGGTGTGTGTGTGTGTGTGTGTGTGTGTGTGTGTGTGTGTGTGTGTGTGTGTGTGTGTGTGTGTGGTGTGTGTGTTGTGCGTGTGGGTGTGTTGTGTGGTGTGGTGGATGTGTTGTGTGTGTGTGTGTGTGCAGTAGTGTGGGTGGGTTCGTGTGGACCCCAAAAAAAGCCAACCCAAAAAAAAAGGATTCCCTAATTTTTTACTTTCCCAATCAAACAACCCAAAATAAACCCCAAACCCCCCCCCACACCAACATTATACACACACACACCCATTTCTACAAACCATCCACACACACCTCGGCCGCAGCACCACACTTTGAAAAACACGAATCAAAACCCACCTAGGTTTTTTCTGTTTGTCGTCCCCGGGCTAGCTCCTTGGGGGCTGTTTATAAAACTGGCCTTTAGGAGCTGGGTATTTCCTGTAAAAGCTCTTTTTGTTCACCAGTGTTTATCCGAAGGTGGAACTTCTGCTCCCCCTCCGTTTACTATTTTTCTTGTTATCTCAGCATTTGCGAAAAGGGCTTCCCCTTTTTTTTTCATCCGGATTGCGGGGCGATAATGGTTTCGGTTGCTGTGTAGCCAAGAGAAGCGAAAAGGGGTTTTTTTATCTGAGCCAAGGGTTATTCGAAGTAGTTTTTGGGTGATATTTTTCGCAAAATCCCGGTAACTTCGTTTAACATTTGAATCAGGGGTCATCACGTAAACTAAAAAAAAAAATTTTTATTATATATTGAACAACTCCCAAGATAGTCACCTAGGATCAAAGACACAGAGGAATAACACAACTGTATTGGGAAATTAATCCAGAGTAAAACACCAAAAATACCGCAAATACCCCAAGAAGCTACTGACGCCCGCACCCCGCGCCACCAACTCGGGATGGAGAAACATCACTTAAAGTTAAACGTAGCAACGGGGACATGGGCGCCTCCACCCGGCTCCTCCCCTCGCTGGTTTTTTGCCCGGGGGCCCTTCCAGAGCCCTTTGGCGACGGCGAATAACGTTTCTTTTTCCCTGCCAAAAAAGCCGAGATTTTGTGTGCTCGAGCCGTCTGGGGAAATTAATTTTGAATGCGTGTGTTTTTCGGGGCGAGCCGGGAGGCCCTTTACTAATACTTTTTTTCCATTTCAGTTCTTTTTTTTTGGGGGGTGTTTGTGCATGCCGTCATCGCGAGATGGTAGGGGGTGCGGGCCCGGAAATTTCAAATATTTCCCTAATTAACGCAAAAAACAGAGTTGTAGCAGACGGGCCCGGCTTTAAAACGGGCTCCCCACAAATCTCCTCTCACAACCGCCCTTTTAAAAAGTTTGCCCACGTTTTAACCCCCCAATGCAGGGTTTCTCGCGCAAAAAATCTTTAAAAAGGGAATTAAAAAAAAAAAATGCAAAATTGCACTCTTAAACCCCCCGCGGCTCGACTTTCCCCGAGAGCGCATTAAGTGAAACTCCCCTGACACCTGCCGAGGAGGGAGTGAGACCCGTGCTCTTGCTTGCCCAGGGAACGAATAAACGGACGCGGAGCCAGACAAAAAACACACCCGCTCTCGCACGCACCCCCCCGCCCACTGGCGGCTGGGAGGGAAAGGTGCGGGCGGGGGGCGGAGTCCCGGCCCACAGTATAACTCCCGCCGGATGGGGGTGTATTCCCCCAACAAGGCGCTCCCCCGCCTCGCCCCTTTTGGGCGGGAGGAGGCTGATCCTAGCGCCCGCGCGGGGGGGCCGGAGCTAAGGGGCCGCCTGGGGGAGGCGGAAATGCGCCTTCTTATTTTTTCCATTTTTTTTGTGGATAACGAATTTTTGCTTGCATGGGGCCCGGGGATGTCGTGGTCTTTGGTAGCGCTGGTGGTCATTGACCCGGGCCGCCCAAATGAGCGCCCAGAATTCCGCCCCCTCCCCTCCCCCCCCTTCCCCTCCCCGCCCACCCCCGCCAGGGGCCCCCCCCCCGCCGCCCCCTCAAAACTTTTCAAAACCGCCGCGGAAAAATTTTTCCTGCGCGAGTTTTAAGGCCGGTCCGCTCTGCCTTTTGCCCCTTTTCGAATTTGGCCGTGGGAATCCCCTGTATTGACCTGGGCGGCGTGTTGTGTACTTAACTAAAAAAAACCATGGTTTTTGGGGAAAAAAAAAAGATTTTTAAAAAAATCGAGTTTCCAAATACGATCAATTGCCCAAACCCAGTATCCATTTCCCTTTGAATTTTTTTCACTAATATAAAACTTCTAAATAAATCGCACAGCTCCTTCGCAAAGCTTCTTTCGCTAGAAAAACTGCAGGGAACAAAAAACCCCGCAACGGGGCGGGCCACGCGAGGCCTCCCACCGCCTTTTTCCGGGGGGACAAAGGGCGGCGCCGCGAAAAGCTCGATAGTGAGATTTCCGATGAGGCTCCGCGCTCGGCCGCACGCGCGCCCCCCCGTGCCTTTAAATTTCTATCACTGGGGCTTAGAATGCATGGAATATGATTTTAAATTTTGTTGCATATATTATTAAAATTTTATATATAATTTTATATATATATAATATATTTTATATATATATATATATTAATTTTGTTGTGGTTGGGGTTGTATTTGTTTTTTTTTTTTATATGGGAAAATATTAAAAATTTTATATTTTATAATTATTGTAAATATATATTTATTTTATTATTATTAAGTATATATTGTATAATAATATATATTGTATATTATTATATTTTTTATATATATTCTATTTTATATATTTTTTAAAAATTATGTATATATAAATTATGTATATATAGTATATAATTATATTATATATATATGTTATAATTTTAAAAAATATATATTTTTATTTATATATATGTAAAATATATATTATATATATATGTATTATTTATATTTGTAAAAATTTTTGTATATTTTAAAGTTTAAAATATATTGTATATATATGTATATTTTTGTATATATTAGAAATATTTTTATATATTATGTATATTAAAATGTATTATTATATGTAATTTTATTTATATATTTATTTTTTTATATATGTTATATTATGTTTTATTAAAGTATATATAAAAATTTTTTTTTTTTTTATTATTATTATATTGTATTATATAATATATATGTAAAATATATTTTTTATATATTTTATATATTATTATATATTTTTTTAAAATTTTTTTGTTTTTATATTTTTTATGTATATATATATTATATTTATATATTTTATATATTTTTATTTATTAATATTAAAATGTATTATTATGTATATATTTATATGTATTTATATAAACATGTATAATATTTTATATTTTTATAGTTTATATATATTTATATATTTTTATTATAATTTTTTATTATATTGTATATTTTAAAAATGTAATTTTATTTCTATATATTTTAATTTTTTTAAATTTTTTTTTTTTGTGTTTTTGTATTATTTGTATTATATTGTTTTTAATATTTTTTTTTAATATTTAAAATATATTATTGTATTATATTTTTTTATATATATGTTATATATATTTATATATTTTTATAGGGATAAATATTATATTTTTTTTTTTTTAAAAAATATATATTTTATATATTATAAATTTATATAAAAATAATATATTATATATTTTGTATATTATTTATTATAAATATAATTATATATTGTATATATTAATAATTTAATATATAATAATAATATATTTATATATAATTTTATATATTATATATATAAATATAATATATTATATATAAAAATATATTTATAATATTAAATATAATAATTAATTTTTATTATATATTATATATATATATATTACCATTATATAATAATTATTCTTATATTAAAAAAACCTATATTTAAAATATATATAAAATTTTAAAAATTTTTATATTATATTTTTAATATAATATATATAAAATTATATTCTATATATTTTTTTTATAAATTTTATTAAAATTATTATATATATCATATATATATATATATAATTATATACATTTTATCATATATATAATATATAACTATATATAATATATATATAATAAATATAATCATATATATACAAAAATAATATATATAATATAAAATATATATCATATTTTAAATATATAAAATTATAAAATAATATATATATATATATTTTTTTTTTTTTTTTTTTTTTTTTTTTTTTTTTTTTTTTTTTTTTTTTAATAAAATTTATTATATAATTAAAATTTTATATATTTATTATATATAATTTTATTATATATAAAATATATATTTTAATATTTAGATATATATATAAATTGTTTTAAGAAAAATATATTATATATATTTTTTTATAATTATAATATATTAATATTTTTATATTAATATATATTTAATATTAAATAATAATATATAATTATATAATAAATATTTTAAATTTTATTAATTATATAATATATTAATATATATATATATATATATATATTATATATTAAAATATTATATTTATATTTTTGTTGTGTGTGTGGTTGTGTTGTGTGGTTTGTGTGTGTGTGTGTGTGTGTGTGTGTTGTGTGTGTGGGGTGTTTGTGTGTGTTTTTGTTTTTTTAATGGAAAATAAATATAAAATTTATTATTTGTTATATTTTATTTAATTATTAAAAAACCAAAAAAAAAAAAAAAAAAATATAATATATATAAATATATATTTTTATTATATATTTTAAAATTATATATTATAAAACCCCCCCCAAAAAAAAAAAAAAAAAAAAAAAAAAAAAAAAAAAAAAAAAAAATATTTATTATTTATTTTTCTTGATTTAAATATTGTTTTTAATGGATAATATATTATAAAATATATATATATATTAATATATATATATTTTTTTATATATATATTATATATATAAAATAAAATATATATATATAATATATATAAAATATATATATATATATATATATATATTAAATTTATATATATTTTTAATATATAAAATCATTATATTATATATATATATATATATATATATATATATATATATATATATTTTTTTTTTTTTTTTTTTTTTTTTTTTTTTTTTTTTTTTTTTTTTTTTTTTTTCGTTTTTATTTCATAATAATATAAATTTATTTATTTTTATATATATGTAGTTTAATTATATAAAAAAAAAAAAAAAAAAAAAACAATATATATAATATATATATAATAAATATAATATATATATATATATATAATTTTATATTATACAAAAAAAAAAAAAAAAAAAAAAAAAAAAAAAAATAAAAAAAAAAAAAAAAATATTATTATTATATTTTTTATTTAATATAATTATATTAATTATTTATATATATATATATATATATTATATATAATATTTATATATTATATTTTTATCTTTTTTTTATATTTATTATATTTATATATTATATATATATTTTTATCCTAATTTTATTATATTTTTTAATAGAATTATAAAATATTATATTTTTAATTTTATAGTATTAAATATTTTTATTTTATTTTTTTTTTTTCTATTTTTTTATTTTTCTTTTTTCCTTTACCTCTTTATTATCTATTATTAAATTTTTGTTCTATTTTTATCTTTATCTACTCTTTTTTTTAAACTATTATTTTATCTTTTTATTTTTTATTTTTATATTTCTTTTTCTTTTTTATATATTTTATTATTTTTTTAAAAAAGGGGGAAATATATAAATTTTAATTAAATTATATAAAAAATAATTTCAAAAATTATAAATTATTTTCTTAAAAATTATTTTTTGTATCAATTTTTTGTATTTATAAAAACCTCTAACCCCCCCTTTTTCATAATAACTTACATTAAAAAATTTCCACCCTCAACCTACAAAATTTTTCCCCATTAATTAATAATTTTATTATAAGGGGGGAAATATTTAAAGGGCCCCCAATTAAACCCCCCTTTTTTTTTTTTTTTTTTTTCTAAATATTAAAATTGGGGTTCTTATAAAAACCCCCCCTCTTCTTCTCTAAAAATTTTTTTCTATTTTTTTCAATTTTTTTTTAATTATGGGTATATCCAAAAATTTTTTCATATTTTTTAATCTTCTTTTTAATCAAATATTTTTTAAATATATTTATAATAAATATATATTGGGGTTATATTTTCAAATAATTTTTATTTTAACTTTCCTTGAAGAAGGGGGAAAATTTAATTAAAAAGGGTAATGTTTGATAATTTTAAAATAAAGAAGGTAAAAGGAAATAATTTTGAAAAGAAAATAAATTTAAAAAATTTTTTTCATTTTTCTTTCAAATTAACCATCAAATCTACATTTCTAAAACCCAATTTAAATACTACAATCCCCTTCTACACCAAAACCCCCCAAACCAACTACACCCTAATCCCCCTCACAAATTTCAAAATTATTTTTCCCTCTTCTAACTAAAAAGGTTTTTTTTTTTTTATTTATATTTAAAATTTTTGGATTTTGTAATTTTTTCATTTTTCCCCATTTTTAGTTTATTTTTCTTGAATTTTGTATTTTTTCTTTTTTTTTGTATTCTTTTAAAATTTTTTTTTTTAATTTTTAAAATTTTTAGCTAATTTTTTTTCAGCGTTTTCCACCGGGTTTTTTTTGCTACTAACTTTCCTTTTTCCTTTTCCCTTCCCCCAAAATTGAGGAAAGGAGTAAGGAGATGGAGGAAAAGGAGGGAGGGGGAAATGGGAAGGGGGCGGAGAAGGAGGGAATGGGGACACGAGGGGGCGTCGAGGAGGAAGAGAGGGGATGGAAAGGAGAGGGAGAAGAGGGGGGGAAGGGGAAGGGAGGGTCAGGAGGAGGGGGAGCGCGAAGAGGGAAAAGGGAGACTAAACTGTTCGCCGAAGAAGTAGTCTTGCGTGTTCTTTCTCTCGAGCTTTTTGCTTGAAGGGCGAGCCGGAGTGGGAATGCCGAGTCCGACTTCGGTTTAGCGGTTAAAGACGATATCCGCAGCGAACTGGAGCCGAGTTGTGTATCTGTGAACGTGGCGGACTAGAAAATACAGTTTGCGTTCGAGCTTTACCTCCGTCCGTCCGTAGGTCGGCACTGCGGAGGCCGGTGGAGCGTTTGCACTTCGGTTGCGGTGAGAGAATGATGATGAGAGTGATAAAAGGTGTACACACACACACACACACACACACACACACACACACACACACACACACACACACACACACACACACACACACACACACACACACACACACACACACACACAATAATAATGATAATGAAAAAAGGAGTAAGTGGAAGGGGGCGTCTGTTATTAGCTCCATATATATGATAAAGGGAAATTGACTCCCATCAAAGTGGTCTGCGGACGAGAAAGGAATGCTGCATGGCGCTGTTCCTTTGAAATAAATAATCGATCCACCTGATTCTCTCTCTCTCTCTCTCTCTCTCTCTCTCTCTCTCTCTCTCTCTCTCTCTCTCTCTCTCTCTCTCTCTCTCTCTCTCTCTCTCTCTCTCTCTCTCTCTTTTCTCCTCTCCCTCTCTCTCTCTCTCTCTCTCCTCTCCCTCTCTCTCTCCCCTCTCTCCTCCCTCTCCCCTCTCCCTCTCTCTCTCCCTCTCTCTCCCCTCCCTCCCCTCTCTCTCTCCTCCCTCTCTCTCTCCCTCTCTCTCTCTCCCTTTCTCTCCCTCCCTCTCTCTCTCCCCTCTCTCTCTCTCTCCCTTTCTCTCTCTCTCTCTCTCTCTCTCTCTCTCCTCTCTCTCCTCTCTCCCCCTTTCTCTCTCTCTCTCTCTCTCTCCCCTCTCTCTCTCTCTTTTCTCTCTCTCTCTCTCCCCTCTCTCTCCTCTCCTATCTATCTATCTATCTATCTATCTATCCATCTCTCTCTCTCTCTCTCTTTCATTCTCTCTCTCTCTTCTCTCTCTCTCATTCCCTCTCTCTCTCTCTCTCTCTCTCTTCTTTCTCTCTCTCTCTCTCTCTTCTCTCTCTCTCTCCTTTTCTCCCCTCTCTCTCTCTCTCTCTCTTCTCTCTCTCGTCTCCCCTCTCCTCCCCTCTCCTCTCTCTCTCTCTCTCTCTCTCCTCTCTCCTCCCCCTTTCTCTCTCTCTCCTCTCTCTTTCTCACTGCTCTCTCCTCTCCTCTCTCTCTCTCTCTCTTTTTCATTCTCTCTCTCTCTCCTCCCCTCTCTTCATTCTCCCCTCTCTCTCTCTTTTTCATTCTCTCTCTCTCTCTCTCTTTCATTCTCTCCCCTTTCTCTCTCCCCTCTCTTTCATTCTCTCTCTCTCTCTCTCCTCTTTATTCTCTCTCTCTCTCTCTTTTCTCTCTCTCTCCTCTCTCTCTTTCATTCTCTCTCTCTCTCTCTCTCTTTCATTCTCTCTCTCTCTCTCCTCTCGTCTCTCTCTCTCTCTCTCTCTCTCTCTTCTCTCTCTCTCTCTCTCTCTCTCCTCTCTCTCCCCTCTCCCCTCTCTCTCTCTCTCTCTCCTCTCTCTTCTCCTCTCCTCTCTCTCCCCCCCTTCCTTCTCTCTCTCTCCTCTCTCTCCTCCCCCTTTCTCTCTCTCCTCCCCCTTTCTCTCCTCTCCTCCCCCTTTCTCTCTCTCCCCCCCCTTTTCTCTCTCTCCCTCTCTCTCTTCTCTCTCTCTCTCTCCTCTCTCTCTCTCTCTCTCCCTCTCTCTCTCGTTTCTCTCTCTCTCTAGCCTCCGGGGCTAGTACAGTGGTAACTGCCCGGCCTCTCATCCGAGGGGTCGGGGGTTTTCGCGCCCCGCCCAGGCGCGAGAAGTTGCAACTGTCGCCCGGAGGTTACTTTTTGTGGCGGGGCACCACGGCAGGCAAGGACTCGGTTCCGCCGAGTCAGCAGCAGCTGACACACGTGAGCAAATTCAAGCAGACAGTATGTCACACCAAGAATATCCATTGTATCAAATGGAATCCAAACCAAACTCTCTCTCTCTCTCTCTATCTATCTATCTATCTATCTATCCATCTTTCTCTCTCTCTTTCCTCTCTCTCTCTCATCTCCCCCTTTCTCTCTCCTCTCTGTCCTCTCCCCCCCCCTCTCTCCCCTCCTCTCTCTCTCTCTCCGCTCTCTCTCTCTCCTCCCCTCTCTCTCTCTTCTCTCTCCCCCTTCTCCCTCTCTCTCCTCTCTCTCAGAGACACATACACACGCGCGCGCACGCACACACACACACACACACACACACACACAACACACACACACACACACACACACACACACACACACACACACCACACACACACACACACACACACACACACACAGAGGGAGAGAGGGGGGTATATATATATATTATATATATATATATATTATTTTTATATATATATATATATTTTAAATATATATATATATATATATATATATATTATAATATATATAATATTATAAAATATATATATATATATATATATATATATATATATATATATATATATATATATATATATATATATATATATATATATATATATATATTTTATATGAGAGAGAGAGAGAGAGAGAGAGAGAGAGAGAGAGAGAGAGAGAGAGAGAGAGAGAGAGAGAGAGAGAGAGAGAGAGAGAGAGAGAATGTAGCTGCAAAAGTAAAGCTTGATTAAGAACCAGGTGGATTTTTGTCGTTTTCACCAGTCTGAAACGAACCTATCTCCGTGTGGTAAATAAGCGTTGGAAAGGAACTTGGAAGCCTCCGCGCGCTCGAGGCGGCAGACGGGAAGGGCGAAGTTCTGCGAGCGCGCATCGGGAGCTTAACTTGAGCGCGCTCTCGCAAAGGGTCTCGTGCTGTCACTCTCCTGTGGGTTTGCTCTAGAGGATGTGATTAGATAATCCTACGGGGTTAAGTGTAAAGCGCCAGCCAGGAAACGTCATGCTGATGCCAATTTTCTTCGAATCTGTCGTCCGAGGCGAATAATCGGGATTGGTGATAGGATATGAAAAAGAATATAGGCCTAGACACATTCATCTGCGAAATCTGCAATTTGTACTCACTATCGCAAGACGCACAAGGAGAATGCCAGCAATTTATTGATTGTTCCATACAACCTGTCCCTTAATGATAAACGCCATATACTTATTGGTGTTGGATTTTATCTCGTTTTTAGTGAACGTACCCGAACGCGCTCCGTAATTCGATGGGGAAATATAGTGTTCGGTATTCTCATAATCGTGGCACTTACGATATTCCGTTCAAGGACTTTCGTAAATTTTACATAGGCAGAACCGACGTAGCTTTGAAAAAAGAGTGAACACAAACGTGATGTTAGGTACGTCAGAGAATTTAATCCGTGTTTTATTCACGTGGTGAAGGCCATCAGCCTAACTGGGATAGCGACAAATTAATAAATCGGCGGAATTCCTACGAAAGAAAGAAGAAGAAAAAAATATATATTTATTTTTCCCTTATTTGAAAATTGTCTAATTTCAACTTATCCGTAAGTCTTGGTCAATGGGGCACGAATGAACTTACAACTTGGGACCTGATTCAGCTCTTGCTCTTATTGTCTCTCAGCACTATATAATGTTGTCAAGTATCGTCGCTGTGTGTCCTTTTCGGCTGTTTGTTCGACTGATGAGGTTCCTCTGTCTGCCTGTCACTCTGTTGGTCTGTCTGCAAAATAATTCCGGGCTCAGTGGATGTTATATATATATATATATATATATATATATATATATATATATATATATATATATATATATATACGCACGCACACACAAACACACACACACACACACGCACACGCACACGCACACGCACACGCACACGCACACGCACACGCACACACACACCACACACTCCACACACACACACACACACACACACACCACACACAACACATACACACACACACACACACACACACACACACCACACACACACACACCACACACACATATATATATATATTATATATATATATATATATATATATATATATATATATATATATATATATATATATATACACAAATATTTACATATATATACATATATTTATATATATACAAATATTTACATATATATATATATACATATATATATACATATACATATATTTATATATAAACATATATTTATTATATACACACATTTATGTAGTAGTACATGCTTTATGTTCACTCACTGTGGCGGTACTCACTGCTGCCACTTGTCATACAATGGGCGCTGTTGTAAAGTGCGCTGCGCAGCCTATTAGATTTGTATTTGATGTCCCCAAAGATACCCACGCCCACAAACGATATATTACTTATCCATGCGATCCTTGCCCGCAGTTGAATCATAACATGGACTTTAGTTAATATACATACTTGCCAGTTGTAGATATGTTGTTTGATTGCCCATGTTGATTTTGTAATATCTGGCTTTTTGTCTGCAAAGTCGTCTATTTTGTGACAAACCGAGCTGGTTTTCTACTCCCCATGTCTGTCTACAGATGATTTTTTTTCTCTTTATACAGAAATTAGAAAAAGAAACGTGACTGGAGAGAATTAAATTGAAATTGTGATTTAATGATAAAACGATTCCGCAGTCGGGCTTGTCCAGGCGGTGAGGAGAGGACATACTCTGTTTTGGCTAGAGGATGGGTCGGGGGCACTTGGCTGGCGTGAAAATGATCTGCTACTCAGCTTCGTATCGGTCAAGGTCCAGAAGTCGAAGCAGAGTATTTTCTGCTCTTCGGGAATCTACTTTGCCCTTGAGGTCATTCTTGCGAAGAAGGGTGACAGCTGTCGATTGGAAGTAATACGATGAGAATTTGATGTTCTGACACATGAAGGGTCAGTCGCTGCATTTCGCTGTACCCGGGACGTTACCACCGAAAAAAGTTCCAAGGGCGCTGCACGTTAGAGTGGTGCGACAGGAGGTGGCAGCGATAACCACTACCGTGATGATTTCAAAGTTACAGGCAGTGTGAATTAGAGCTACATGTTATGTTATTAGTTAAAATTCCGAAGTGTAATTTGCTGTGATGAATTCTGCGTGAGATTTTGGAGATGATGCAGGGCAGTGGTTCCCAACCCCAAGGTCGCGACCCAAATGAGTCTTGAAAACATAAATAAGAAAACACTTTTTCCCGTTTCAAATTTATTGAAATTCATGAAGTTAGTAATAAAAATCTATATAAAGAGAATAACGTAAGCTCATAAACATCTACTAGTATAAGTAACCTGAAAATGGTTGGATTTAATACTATATGTTCAAGCATATAATCCAAGCTAAGACTGATTAGGGTCGCAGTCGAAAAAGGTTGGGGAGCGCTGATGTAGTGTTTATATCAGTAGGCAGGGTTTTAAGTTATGGTGTGATCTAAACATCGATTACAAGATACAGACGTTTGGATTCCCTTATTCACCCAAATTCTTGTAAGAGATGTTTTTCCGGAATGTTTTCAACTGTCAAAGAATGTATGCGGGCTATTTCCACGGTCAGGTGCGTGACGTCTCGGTGTCAAAGTCAGCACATGCCTTTCCCAAAGTAACGTGCTGTAGAAAAGATGAGCATGCCTCTGATGTCTCATTCGACCTCCCGACGTCATGTTAGTGAATGCATTTCAGATTTAGTTATTCATGCGAGTTGATATGACAGCTAATGTTATGATTTCAAAAGAAGTTAAAGGCGACTGTAATATTTGTAATATTGGTCTTAATCCTCGTTGTGGTTGTGGAAACATGAGGTCTTTGAAGGTCCGAGGTCTATATATCTACCGCAAAGGAATGATTATTCAGGTAAATAACTTGTGCCCATTAAATAGGCCTATGTCGGTTGATTTCGATTCGCCAATAGAAGGATGGTTGGTCTGCTCCAGATCCCACGACATCCGTTCATTTCTTTGCCCATCCATTCGAGGTGCAAATCGTTCTTGTATGGCCTGCAGTTGTTCTATATCTTGTGCTCTTCAAGGTCTTTTTATTATCACCCTCCTCCTTGCCCTCATTATCATTGTCATTACTATGAAGATAACTTTACCATTACTAGTAGTTAATTATTATCACAACTGTTATTATTGTCAATGGCAAAGTAAAAGGATTTCTTGTGCGGAGAGGAGTTGAGGCGCAAATGCATATTATAGCATAATATTTGCAACAAAGTCCAAGAGTATGAGAACTAATATGATTTCTATGTAGCGGATATGGCACTCATAGAGTACTGTTGTGCAAACATGAAAAAAAATGTTCTATAAACGATTTATTTTATTTTGTAAGATTGAAATTGCACGTTATTTATTCCTTCTGTTTATCTTCTGTTTCCACTGGCCCGTCTGTCTCTCTCTATAAGAAAAAAAAATCAAGGCTAAAAATAGGGTCAAAAGAGGTGTTCGTCCTTCCGACATTAATAAAATTCCTCGCCAGGTGGCACCATCTTCACCATGCGGGCTGTTTACTGATGTAACATAAAATAATAACGGCCGTGAAAAAGGAGGGAAAGATAACTAGCTTGACTTCAGTTCATGTTCCCCCTTATTTAATGTATGTTGCCTACTTCTCAAACTTCCTTCAGCATCTCTTCTGCACATTGCTGAGCGACTCTCCTAGACGGCACTTTACCATCGCTTCGTCTCTATTCGGAAATTGCAGCATTATATTATCTCCCAAGATCCGGATCGCGGCCGAGGCCATTAGTCTTGCGCTCACCGGATGATGTACACTACTGACACTTGACAATGATGCGGTCGCATTTTTAGTCTTCCATGCTTGACACTTCAAAGTGTGAAAAAAGAGGAATTTATCTTGAACTTTGGTTTAGGGATGACTGTAAAGGCTGCAGTAAGTGTTGGCATGAAAACCTAAATACTGGTATGCGATGATGTCATACAGGCCGCAAGTGTTGGCGGAAAACAGCTGTTCCTGTCTGCCAGGTGTCGACCCCCGACCCACTTGCAGCTGACCTTGTTTTGTTCTTCCTTTCCTTCTTGCTCTCCTTCCGTCGCTTATCCTTTTGGTTATACATTTCCTAAACTATACATTTAATATTTTACAGGAAGGGATGGCGGTGAATAGGCAGGAGGTGAAAGCAGAAGGGAGAAGTAAAATGTATGGATAAGAGGACTGAACAATAAGAAAAGCAAGATGTCAAACGACCTGGTGCTGATACTGTACTAACTAAAATACCTCTTATATCATACTTGCCTTTCATATACCTGTCAAACTTCTAAGCTGAGTATACTTTATGATAGCAATCAAATCCGTCTAGTTGTTATATTAAACAAAAAAGAAAAGGATTTATCAAAACCTGAATAGCTAATGTACAATTCGTCCCGGCTACTACAGGGTTGAAGTAGTTGGATAATCACCCCCATGCCATCAGCGGACATAGGAATTGTACACGGGTTTTAACAGGTATAACAGATAGCATAGGCCGTACCCATATTAAATAAAATCCTAAGTAGTTTGTTTGTTTCACTTTATGATAATGCACTTTGTTTATAATGCATGACTATATCTACTGCTTGTTTTAGTGGTGTGAGCGACTTGTTTTAAACTGTTTTTAACACTTAGTTTTTCGAATTGGAAAGCTAGGCGAGCAACCGGGGGCAACCCCGTAAAAGGGAACGGCAGCTACTCCCCTCCCCCCCGCCTCTCTTGATACACCAGTCCCTTGCAGGTTAGATAAAGATAAAGAAAATGCAGTTGGTACTTGGTGGTGGTCCCCAAGCTTCCCTTTATAAAACGATTTTGTAGGCAAGTACAAATTTTAGCGGGTCACCTCAAACTGTTAGCAAGATGTCAGGTTTGCTAGTGATACCTCTATTAGTTGTCCTGCTTGACGTGCACTGCTTGATGTCTTTGTGAGTGTCAAGTGAGGAGTGTTTACGTAAGTGGACGTATGGTTTGTGCTGCATGCGAGGGCGGAGGCCGACCGAATAGCGGGCTTTGTATCTATTCACGGGAGACAAGGCCTATTTGATACCGGTTCAGTAGATATTTAGAAGGAAACTAGTAGAATAAATGCTGTTGTGCTTTGTCCTTGGCAGCCAAGAGAGGAGTGATATTTAACCTTGGAAATGAAGAACTTTTTTACAGTGGGCATTAAAACAGATAAATGATTGTGGATAAAATACAAAACTTTGTCATTATTCTTTATTAAATATTTCATAATTTAAAGTTAAAGCAAGAAATAAAAGCACGACTTCATAAGATATAATCATCCAGATAGTGTTTAGAATATGAAAATAAACTTTAATAATTACATATAGATAGGTCTAGTAAACAAGTTAAATACCATGTACGGCAGACCATTACCAGTACAAAATGCTTCAGAGCAGAATGAACGAAGTATCTTCTGACAGTATTTGATTAACTTATTTCTTTGTATAGAATTTTGGATTTCAAGAGTCAGCAAAATATGCAGTTCCTTTGAGTTCTACCCACAGATTTAACTTAAAGACATAATACCTTAGAATTTTAATGTTAGTAGAAGATGTCATATCTTCCTTGATACTTAGAGAATTAGTAAATTCATACATCTTGCACTTCAAGTTCACCTATAACCATGTATACATTTCACTCGAAAATTGTGTGTGAAGTGGTCCAAGCAAAGAACTTTTTTCTTTCTTATATATCCAAATTTAAGTACAATACCCTTTAGGCTTATTTCATCAAGACCTGGTTTTACACTTTTGGAAAATATGAAGATCTAAATATGAACTATGGCACATGACACAGCTGGAACATGGCACCAGAACACACATTATAAAGTATTTCATTTCTGCTCTGCTTTCATGAGTTCAGTTCATTCTAGTTTTTATAAAAATTACCAGATATGTATCAAAGTTAGAAAAGCTATAATTTATCATAGGCAGGCGCCGACTCCAAAACAAGTCAGCCTTTTCGAGTTGCACAAACCAGCAGAATACTCTGTATGTTATCATTTATATGCAGAGGAGGCAAATTTATCATAGGTCTGAAAAGTTATTAAAGGCATGCAATGTGTAACTTTTCATTCACTCTTAAACTACACACTGCATTCCAAGCTTTTTATTATGAGGCAAGTAAGAAAGCAAGATGTGTTCTGCAACCACCCTGTTCATCAGCTCCACTTGAAATAGCATTTAGCAGAGCATAGCATTTAGCAGAGCATAACATTTCATTTGCATAAAGCACAACCATGTGAGCAACTGCAGACAAATTTTCATATTTCACATGCTATTATACCCAAAAGAGTGTTTGTTAGTGTAAATTCTGCAGCAGATCGCACTTGCCTTGAGTATATACTATTGAATATACTTTTTATCAGTTCTAAGAGCATTCTAGCCAATTAAAAATCATTGACAATATTATAAAAACTTAATTTATCATACATTTTCCTGTTAATTTGCTTCAATAAACACTTACCTCTCGGTTACTTTAACATAAGAAACCTTTCAAAATACCATGAATCCTAAAAGAAAAAGAAAGAAAGAAAAAGAAAAAAGTAAGGTTATATATTAGTGACTGATGGAATCTTAAGATACAAGAAAACAACTGCTAAAAGCCTGAAAATAGTATTATTTGAGGTACAAAGCTGGGGGGGGGGGGGGTAAAAGAGTAGACCTTATCGTTGCCAACCAGCAAATATTTCACACACAAAATTGACACCGTGCACTTCTTGTAATGTATTATTAACTGTCTACACAAAATATAGGTGAATATATTATGATATACAATGATATATGATGATTCCTATCCTCCTAAAACACAGACACAGATCATAGACACAAAATATAGAAATACATTCTGAGGAATTTACTAAAGAATATCAAGCCCCTTATGCTGTTCACTCCTGAGCTATGTATTTTACAAAGCATGTCATTATGATCATAACTAAAAGTAAGGTTATCATAAAACAAATATACTTCATTAATAGGAAAAGTTCACATTCAGTACTATGAATTCATTAAGCTTTCCTTTTTACTACTATACTTTCCTATAGTGCTATATGACCTTTGATGTCTAGCACAATTTTTTTCTTCTTTCTTTTTACCATTTACCATTCATTAGGCTTAATATTCGGCAAGTAAGGAAAGTTGCATTTAAATAGCTGCAGATTTTCCTTAGATACATAAAGTAGCTCTTGAGAAGTTTAATATTCATGTTATATTGCAACAGTGTTTGTTACATCACTTCTTCTTTGAATACACTTTTTTTTTTAAAATCTAGTCTTGCACTAAATTTTCCAGTAGCAAAAAAGATGCTACATCATAAATCTGCTCTTGGTGTGTCAGCCAGACAGCATCATATAACAAACAGTAAAATACACAATTAGCAACTCAAAAGGTGTGAGTTCAAGTATGTAAATATTATCCCCATTCTATGACCATACTAGTTGTGATACTATAAATCAAAACAAAAGAATTTTTTTTTATAGAGATCTAAACAATGGGCGTAGGACGGCCTTATATGACAGATAACCCTCTATTTATTATCATACAATTTCACTATGCAGGATAAAAGGTTAAAAATCACACCTGCACTACTTTGTGCATATACATGGTTTTTAAATGTAATAGCTTGAACTTCAAAATGTACAATAGGATAAACCTTTTTTGCTGGAAGCTTTTTCACAGAAGTGCCGCAATAGCAATTGCAGTGCACAGTCATGTGCATTTTCTCTACGAACATGCAATCCTGTTTCCAATTTCTATGTCACCAGCACAGTAGGAACACATACACAGATACAAGTAAAGAAATACATGCATGATATTACTGTCAAGCTTACACTAAGACCAGAAAGGTGAAACAGGAAAATTTCAATGAACACAATTAGTACCCCAGTACAAAGTTGGAATCCTTTTCTTCCATTGCTCCATAAATTTCCAGCATCTGAATATTATCAATAAATGCCCAAAATGTAATAACATCATTACTATTAATAATAATAATAATTGATCTATAATATATTGGTATTAACCAGTAACTCAACTAGATAAAACAAACAATTTGGGGATTATAAATCTGTCACAGCTATTCTTGGTGACCATGTCGGTGATTATTCCCTATGTATGCTCAGCTGTTGTTATGGGTACAATCAGAACGATAATCAGACTTTGTGGTAATCTAGCAGTTTACAAAATGCTTCTGTGTACAGGTATACATTCCCATAACCAAACATGCAAACTTGAGGGACTCAAAGTACTAAAAAAAAAAAAAGTTCAGAAATATGCAAATCATGTGCCCACAGTAAAGCAAAACTGAGTTATAATATATGGAATTATATTGGAATATTAAATAATAGATAATGAACATCAAGGAAGACAGATAAAAGAAATATATGTATATTCCTTTGTTTTAGTAAATGCTGTGTCCATTGTGCCATGAAGACAGTGGCATATATTAATCTTCATTTTCCCTAAAAAAAAAAAAAAAAGGAATATTTAGTTGGTCTATTCTTTTAATAGATGACACTGTATACATCTGGACCCTTTTTATACCACTACTCATCATTAACAACTGAAGTTACTAATTTCATTCAGATATTCCAAATAATACCAAAGTACACATTCAGAAAAATTCTTGGTATCAATATTTTTTTTTTTTTTTTTTTTTTTTCATCTTGGTAGAGAAAAGAAAAAAAAAATTCTCAGTAATCCATAGAAGTGCCTTTGCAGATATGTGTTGGCCAAGCATAACTAATTTAAGAGAACACACATGCTGCTTTGTTTCACATCTCATAATATCTAGCATAAAGTAATGGTAGAGCAAAGAAACCCTAAAATGTAACCATATAAAGTAATCTAATCTTCACAATTAACCCAATGTTGATGAGATAGCACAAATAGATGACAGACCCACTATATCTTTTTGTTTCTTTATTGCCTTTGAACAGACAGCTCCACAAGTGTTTAGTCGCCAAGGAGTCGATGACTAATCCTCACCTTTTACCCTTTCCTTGATCCCCCTCCCCCCCAATTCCCTTGATAGTTGTTGCCGTGGGGGGCTTAGGAGGCAGAGACTGAGGCCTAATGTAGGGATCACCCCTGCTTTGAACCTCGTCCCTCCTCTCCATTGATTCTGCAGGGTGTTTTCTTCTCCCTCTGTCCTTTTCCTTCTCTTTATCCCCTTCTGTCCACTAATCCAAATGTTAATTCATATTTACCCTTTTTGCCACAATACTTGTACCAGACTTCAAAGATCACACAGCATTATTGTAATTTGTTTATTTTGACGACTGATCATCCTGGGAATCCATAAACATCTGCTTACTGAACCAAAATATCTTATCTTGGAGGCTTCGTCCCCAAGCCCCACCCTATGCTATATTTTGTATATGCTGCCAAATAAATAATAAACACATTTTCCTTGATTTTCAGAAATATTCTTTAAACTTATTTTGTTGCTTAGTATTAATAAGATATAATAATAACAATGTCAACATTAACAACAGAATTTGATATTGAAAGCCTTAGGGGGAAAAAAAATAAAAGGAGAAATTGGCAGTATTGGTGGCTGAGCACTTGGGAGGCCATCAATTAGCAAACAGAAATCACAAAAGAAAAGTACACTGGGTTAAAAGGTCTGTGGCTATAAACCTGATTTCTATTGGTTTTAATGCTCTGAAAACAAATAGTTCCACTGGAATACTTGTTTCTCTACAAGTACAATGTCAATATACTTGGGCAAAATCTTTTCAATATTCATTCCCTTCCTAAAATCCTTTGAAATATCAAAACTGTCAAGCAAAGAAAGTTATAGGCAATTATCTGATATAAAACAAGATAATAATATAACTACAGCCAAAAAGGGAAGAAAAAATATGACTACACAAATTAACATTTTCCTGAAAAGTCTACTTGAACTGAAATACAAAACATGGTCTCTCTTCAACATACCTGTCTTTTCTTCATAGTTATTTGTAAAACTTTGTTCCTGAGCATCATTTTGCACCTGCAATCTTTCTCATGTACACTGTGATTATTATCCCCTTCAAGGATCAACTTGAGCTTTGATTATCATTCTCAAAATTTTCTTTTGTGAGTTTGTTATAGGTCTAGATGTTTACATTACATATTTCATATTCAATCTCTTGTTGTCAAATATAAAAGTCCACAGTATTCAAATATTGTTATGGTTTATCTTCTATTCACTCATTAGTAGCATACTCACTGTCAAAAACTGGTATTTCCATGGGTAGTATCACTTTTTCAGTAACAGACCCAATAATTCTCAGGTCAACAAGGTAAATAAACCAGAAACTAAAACTTGAAAGGAAGATGTGATAGACAGAAGTTATGTGAATAAAAATGGTACACTGCAAACAAATCTTAGGCATAAAATCATAAGAAATCTTAATCATCCACCTGTTGCGTTAGTCCCTGCAGACAATTGCTCAGAGATCAGCCATTCATATACAAAATTAGATTGTATGCCATTTAGATGCAGACTATAGAAAGATAAGATGCATTTTAGCAAACACATTACACCCTTAAAAAAAGCCTGTTAAACCCAAAGAATCATATAAATTATATGCCAAGAGTTTCCTGAAATGAAGTCCTCTCACTGGTATGCCATAATTTCAAATAAGCTTTCAGTATATACTTATAATGTATGAAATAATGTATGAAAAGCAATGTATGGAAAGCAAAGTGTCTCGCTAATCAACCAAACTGCCGTCACCACCAACAATCCTTTTTTTTTTTTTTTTTTTTTTTTCTTTTTGCCTGTTTGTCTTGTGAACAATGAGTACTGTTACTGACTGGGCAGCTGAAGTGGATGAAGGAAATGAGGCTGGAATACATCAATCTTGCCACCAAACCGAGAATCTGTGACAGAAGTTCCATTCTCATTTTCTTCAACAGATGTGAAAGAAATTATTTCTTTGATAAAGAATAATGGAATATTAAAATTCTCAAGTCAAACAAAAGTGGTAATAATCAAAAGACCAATTTCCCTGGAAACCTATTATCAAAAATTATATATTTGCTACCACAAAATCAAATAAAAAAAGTGTGATCAGACAATTTAATACTGGGAAGAAACAGATTATATGAAAAAAATCACTACAGGAAGTATTACTTTTTTAACTGTCAAAAAACATAATACACAGACAAAATCTAAAAAAAATATATATAAACTAAGAGTAAAACATCCTTGTTCTATAACCATAAAATATACAATGGGTTTCCTCATCTTGTTATCAATACAGATAGTATAAATGTCTCCATTTTAAAAACGAAGTTATTTTAAAATCTACCTTTAATAATAAATGATTATCTTTTCTTATCTCAATAAACAGCACAATTTTCATCTTTAATCTTCCTCACATAGAAGCACAATACTATCTTTCCTCAAATATCACCTGTAGATCCTTCATACAAACTAAAATATCAATAAACATTCTTCAATTCATTGTTAAGTTGGTGCTTACCCCATGTTAATTGGATTTTAGTTTTGCCCCTCCATTTTTTTTTTTTTCTTCTTTCTTGATTGAACCATTGAAGCAAAATGCCTAAAAATATGAACAAATCAAGGACTGCAATAGATCTAAGACAACTTGACTTACATAAAGATAATCTAAGATCTCATGAGCTTTGCCTTCTCAGGAGCTCTTCTATAGTACAAATAATCAATGATAACTGCAGCTCAATGGTGACTGCAAAAAATTAAATTGCAAGATATGAAAACCACACACATTTATATATATATATATATATGTATATATGATTTCTTTTTGGAATCTTATGAACTAATTCTGAAGTCTCAAAGTGGTTTCACTGTCCATCGACCTTCTCCCAATCGTCATCCCAATTGTCCCACGTGTGTCCTTTGCTGTTGTTGCCGCTGTCGTTGCCAAGGTCCACTAACAGCTGCTGCTCCTGAGAACTCTCCTGGAATAATGTTTTTTATGTAAGGTAGTGTGACCAGCAAAAAACAGATTTGCTTTCCTCATGCAAAGCAGGGAGGTGGGGGGGTATATAACCACAATAGAAAAAAAACATACATACACATGAAGAATTGATATGTATCTGTCTCCCTATATTTCTCTCTCTCCCTCTCCCCCTTCTCTCTATCTCTCTCTCTCTCTCTCTCCCCCTTCTCTCTATCTCTCTCTCTCTCTCCCCTTCTCTCTATCTCTCTCTCTCTCTCCCCCTTCTCTCTCTCTCTCTCTCTCTCCCCCTTCTCTCTCTCTCTCCCCCCTTCTCTCTATCTCTCTCTCTCTCTCTCTCCCTTCTCTCTTCCGCTCTCTCTCTCTCCCCCCTTCTCTCTATCCTATCTCTCTCCCCCTCTCTTTCCATCTCTCTCTCTCTCTCTTCCCTCTATCTCTCTCCTCTCTCTCCCTCTCTCCCCCTTCTCCTCTATCTCTCTCTCTCTCTCTCTCTCTCTCCCCCTTCTCTCTCCCTCTCTCTCTCTCTCCCTCTCTGTCCTCTCTCCTCTCTCCCCGTTTCTCTTCTCGTCTATCTCTCTCTCTCTCTCTCTCTCTCTCTCCCCACCTTCTCTCTATCTCTCTCTCTCTCTCTCCCTTCTCTCTATCTCTCTCTATCTCTCTCTCTCTCTCTCACTACTCTCTTCTCTTCATCCTGTCTTCTCTCTCTTTCTCTCTCTCTCCCCCTTGCTCTCTATCCTCTCTCTCTCTCTCATCTCTCGTCTCTCTTCTTCTCTTATCTCTCATCTCTTCTCTCTCTTCTCATCTCTCTCACTCGTTCTCTCAATCTCTCTCCTCTCTCTCCCCTTCTCCCTGTCCTCTCTCTCTCTCTCTCTCCCCTTCTCCCTGTCTCTCTCTCTCTCTCTCACTCCTCCCTTCTCTCTCCTCTCCCTCTCTCTCTCTCCCTTCTCCTCTCTCTCTCTCTCAAGCTCTCTTCACCTTCTCTCTCTCTCTCTCTCTCCACACTCCGCTTCTCTCTCTCTCCTCTCCTCTCCCTTCTCCTCTCTCTCTCTCTCGTCCCTTCCTCTCTCTCTCTCTCTCTCGCTCTCTCTCCTCTTCTCTCCTCTCGTCTCCCTTATCTCATCTCTCATCTCCTCTCTCTCTCTCTCTCCTCTCTCTCCCTTCTCTCATCTCTCTCTCTCTCTCTCGTCTCTCTCGTCTCTTCTCTCTTCCGTCTCTCTCTCTCTCCCGCTCTCTCCTCTCTCTTCCGTCTCTCTCTCTCTCTCTCTCTCTCTCTCCTTACTCTCTCTCGCTCTCTCTCTCTCTCGTTCTCCTCTCTCTCTCTCTCTCTCTCTCTCCCTCCCTTCCTCTCTCTCTCTCTCCCCTTCTCTCTCCTCTCTCTCGGCTCTCTCTCCTCTCTCTCTCCTCTCTCTCTCCCTTCTCTCTCTCTCTCTCTCTCTCTCACCTTCTCTCTCTCCTCTCCTCTCTCCTCTCCCTTCTCTCTCTCTCTCTC
>NC_051394.1:831197-836197 GCF_015228065.2 Penaeus monodon | reverse complement strand
TCTCTCTCTCTCGTCTCTCTCTCTCTCCCTTCTCTCTCTCTCTCTCTCTCTCTCTCTCTCTCTTCTCTCCCTTCTCTGTCCTCTCTCCTCCTTCTCTCTCTCTCTTCCTCTTCTCTCTCTCTTCTCGTCTTCTCCTCTTCTCATCTTCTCTTCTCTCTCCTCTCATCTTCTCTCTCTCTACGCTCTTCTCTCTCCCTCTCTCTCTCTCTCTTCTCCTCTCTCTCTCTCTTCTCCTTCTCTCTCTCTCTTCTTCTCTCTCTCTTCTCTCTCTCTCTCTCTCATTCTCTCTCTCTTTCTCCTTCCTCTCTCTCTCTCTCTTTCTCTCTCTCTCTCTCTTCTCTCTCTTCTTCTCTTCTCTCTCTCCTTTCTCTCGCTCTCATCTCTCTCTCTCTCTCTCTCTCTCTCTCTTCCTCTCTCTCTCTCTTCCTCTCTCTCTCTCTTCCTCTCTCTCTCTCTTCCTCTCATCTCCTCTTCCATCTCTCTCTCTCTTTCTCTCTTCTTCTCGGTCTCTCTCTCTCGTCTCCTCTCTCATCTCTTCTCTCTCGCTCTCTCAATCTTCCTCCTCTCTCTCTCTCTTCCCTCGTCTCTCTCTCTCTTCCTCTCTCTCTCTCTCTCTTCCTCTCTCATTCTCTCTCTCTTCCTCTCTCATTCTCTCTCTCTCCTCTCTCTCCCCCAAAAAGCTCTCTCTCTTCCTCTCTCTCTCTCTCTCTCTCCCTCCCTTATCCTCCTCTTCTCCTCCCTTCTCTCCCGCTCCCTTCCTCCTCTCTCCCGTCCCTCTCCCTCCCTCTCTCTCCCTCCTCCCCTCTCTCTCCCTCCCTCCCTGCCTCTCCCTCTCTCCCTGCCTCTCCCTCCCTCCTCCCTCCCCCCTCTCCACTCTCTCTCCCTACCCCCCCTCTCCCAAAAAAGGTCGGTCTGAGCCGCGCACTAGCCCTCTCTCCGCCCTCCCGCCCTCTCCCTCTCTCTCCTCCCTCCCCCCCTCTCCCTCTCTCTCCCCTCCCTCCCCCCCTCTCCCGCTCTCTCCCTCCCTCCCCCCCCCTCTCTCTCCCTCCCTCCCCCCCTCTCCTCTCTCTCCCCTCCCTCCCCCCCTCTCTTCTCCTTCCTCCCCCCCCCTCTACTATCTTCTCTCTATCAGTCTCTCTCCTCTTCTACTCGCGCCACGTCTCTCGTCTCTCTCCTCTCTCTCTCTCTCTCTCTCTCGCTCTCATTCTCTCTCCTCTCTCTCCCTCCCTTCCTCCCTCCCTCTATTTGCATGCTTGCATCCTTACACATGCAAACACACACACAGTATACAAATATTTTACATATACACACATGTATACAAGTATATGGAGATGTACTTTTTTATTTTTATTCTACTTTATTTTATTTATTTATTATTATTTTTTTTATTATCATTATTATTACTATTACTATTATTATTATCACCATTAAATTATTATTATTATCATTATTGTTAAAAAAAAAAAAACACACTAAGAGAGTAAGCATACCTTGCTCTTTGACGACTTGATCTTTCCACTACTGCTGCTGTGTGAATTTGTTTTGGAGGCACGGGCATTAGGGGAAGGCGTAGCTGATTTTCTTCCCCCTTGAGTGGGAGAAGTTGTTAAGCTGTTGTTCCCACTTCCCCAGTCGTTGCTCCAGTTGTCATCACCCCAGCCATCGCTTGATCTTATGGTACCAACATCAAAAACAGAATTATTGAAACATTCAAAATAAACTATTTTTGGTGTTAGTAATGCACAAGTAATATACAAATAAATTGTTTGTCTAAAAATTAAACACAGAATAAAGGGGAAAATGATAATAAACATGGAAAATTATTCTTTCCATACCCAAAAGTAAAAAAATCATTACTGAAGTATACCACAGAACTTTGGTTTATTCAGACTGCACTCAGCTATAGCAAGACTACAGGTTAACATGTTATACACACATCTTATAATTAGATCCATTTTTGTATATGTAACATTTTCTCTTATATATCTTGCAAACTATATGAAACCTTCATATAGAAAGTCAATCAAAATCATCCTGATGTAACTCATTTAACATACATAAGAAGTTATCATGTTCAACATATTAATAACACAAGTAAAGAACACACATTTAATTCTTACTGACATGCATCCAAAATCCTCCATTTCCTATCAAAAGAGTTCTCTTAAACTCACCTCCCCTTCTCCCATAAGCTGGAGTCATCCTCAGACGTTAGTTCACTATTCCTGGTAGTATGTTCAGGATCAAGGTCAAGGCCCATTTCAGTCTGAGCACCTTCCTTCCTGTTAGTGGTCAATCATGCAGGTCATGCAGTCTTCCCGTTAGTACCAGTCATGCACCACAAATCCCATACAATAACTTTAGCATTAGTATCAGAAAGGATTATCTTTATAGATGGTAAATAATCAACAATGCTCAGTAGCCATGGAATAGATTTTAAGTTTGAAAAACAAAGGAAACAGATTTGTTACAATAAGATAATATGCATACACTAATAGTCTAATAGTATATGGTTCACATACATTAACATACCACCACAAAAGTCTAAGAGTATCTCTCCAGTATTTATACATGCATAGACATGAAAATGCATACCCAAAAAGAAGAAAAAAAAATATATATATATATATATAATATTATACACAAATATATATATATATATATATATATATATATATATATATATATATATATATATTATATATATATATATATATATATATCTATATATATAACTTCATACATACATACATACATACATAACATACATACATACATACATACATACATACATACATACTACTCTACATACATACATACATACATACACAAAGCAAAAAAAAAAACTTCCATATAACAAGAAAAAAAATCCCAGAGTACACCAAAACAAAGCATCCTTCCATGCATACTCTAGGCTAGCACTACAGCAAGAAAGTTCTTTCATTAGTTGCCTTTACTTATTAAGTATGAAAAACAACCATAATCCAGACTGACCTCGCATTATCAAGGCGCTGATAACCATCTCCAGGACCCAGGAGAAGTGAGGAGCGTTCATGTGGCCCCCCAGAACTCCCAGTTAAGGCCAGAGTTCCTCCTGACCCTCCTGTGTTTAATACCTTTGAAGCTTCGTTCCATCCTCGTCGTGACACCTCTGATACCTGAAAAATTTCAACATGATTCTTAATACTTTGACCTGATGACACTCTAAAGAGGAAAGTCACAGCATTCATGACTCACCTTTTTGATTGGTCTCCAGATGGGTGTAAACTCACATTGGGAATAGCCACAAAGAATCACGTATATTTGGTATACATATGGGAAAGAATAAGAAAGATAACCCACATTCTGCACTTATAACACACTATTCATTACCCTATACAATCAATCTACTGTTTCTAGGTAAAAGTGTTCTACCCAAGGACTTACTGTTTTCTCAACAAAGTCTACCTGCTACTTTTATGCATTTATGTTCTACGATGATAACACATGAACAGTTCATATATATAGATCATTATTATTACCACCTCTCTCAAATCAAATAAATCCTATGGGTTGTTTTGTGGATACTATAATTCAAGGATTAATTATCAACTGCCTCTGAATATCCTGCTGGCAGCCACACAATTTTCAGCCAGTACCTATAATCTACACAATTAGCAGTACTCCATATCACTCGACGGTTTGAAAAATTACAACCGCTCTGGTTACTACCTCTAATGACAGTAAACGCTAATTCTTAGTCACCAATCAAGACTTGGAGCTGATTGATTCTTCGCCCGGTTTCCTATTTCATTAATAACCAAAATATTCATCTTGCATGATAATAAAAATAGTCGCCACTGCCCAATTAAGCCATAAATATACCCGCTGCTTTCTTCCACATTAAAACTTACGAAGTACAGTATGTCACACGAACGGGGATTACTGTCCAATAGGTATTCTTAATTGTATGGAGGAGCTACTAATTAACTTCTCACGCGTATTATATGGGTTGAAACAATGTCTATATTGATCAAACTTGTCTCTATGAATGATCGAAACCCGTAATGATTAGTGCAAGTCAATTTAATTTGGTATTAGTCACAAGTGATAATGGTTATTGCCATTTCTCAAAATTATTTTATTTGAGAATGTGAGATCTGTAACTGAACATACAAAAAATCGTTTGTCATCCGTACTTGTAGCTAACATTCATTTTCATATACTGAAAGCAGCAATTGTAGTTACAAGTCAATTTTTTCATAAATACTTTAATTTTTACAAAAGATGTTCCCAGTACATCGCCCGTCAAGCGCGGATCGCGGAATCCTAAAGCCAATCCGCCGCTTATGCAACGGCCTCGCCCGCGCGACTCCGTGATGCCACATAAGCCAACAACAGTAAACCCTCACACTCTGTGAGTGATTTGTCATGTGAGGTCATGCTCGCCGTACCCTCACCCTGGCCACGTGAACGCTCCACCCGCACTGACGCAAGGCCCTGAAATGCCAGCCGCTACCAACTCTAATCAGCATCACTGTCCTACGTCCCCGCTGCCCACATGCGTGCCGTGATCTATGTGAATGCCGTGAACTTCGAACACAGACACGCACCAGGATGCACCCACATGCCCTGCCTTCGCCCCTGGATAAAATATGCACACGTATTGCTGTCATGAAGCCCCGTCTAGGATTCAAGGCTTCGATGCTGGCCCTACGTGGCACGTCTGTCCTGCTCGCTTTCCACTTCCCGCGCGACACGAACCTCGAGTTAACGACAATACATTCACAAATGCAAATGCAGATGGACGCAAACACACAAGCGCACACACTCAAGGTCTATGTAAGTATATAGACATATAGACCTTGCACATAATCACACCTACTCACCTCTCTCTCTCTCTCCCACACACACTCTATCTATCCCACACACACACACACTCTCTCTCTCTCTCCCACACACTCTCTCTATCCCACACACACTCTCTCTCTCTCTCTCTCTCACACACACACACACACACC
>NC_051394.1:824709-831097 GCF_015228065.2 Penaeus monodon | reverse complement strand
TTTTAAAATTTTAATTTTAAAATTTAAAAAGTTTTTTAATTTTTTTTTAAAATTTTTTAATTTACGAAAAAAATTTTTTTTTAAAAAAAATTTTTTAAAAAAAAATTTTTTAAAAATTATTTTTTTTTGGGTGTATTTTATTGTTTTTTAATTAAAATTTTAAAAATTAAAATTATTATAATAAAGTTATAAAATATATATATTTTTTGTTGTATTTTTTAATTTTGTATTTTAAAATTTATTATTAAAAAAAATTTTATATATTTTATTTAATTATTTTATATTTTTTTAAAAAATTTATTTTTATAAATTTTGGGTTTTTAATTTTAAAAATTTATTATAATTATATATTAAAAAAAAATTTTTATATCTTATATTATTTTTTTATTATAATATAATGAAATATATTTATTTATTATATATAAAAATTATAATTATTATATTTTAATATTTTTAAAATAATAGTATTATATATAGTATATATTTATTTTTAAATATATATTTTTTTTTTATAAAAAATATATTATAAAATTTTAATATATTATTTAAATTTTTTGAAAAATTTTTTATATATTAAAATTTTTTTAATTATATATTAGTATAAAATATTAAGTATAAAAAAATTTTTAAAAATTTTAAATTTTATATATATAATATATATTTTTAAATTTAAAATTTTTAAAATTTATTTTTTATTATAGTTATAAAAATATATAATGTATAAAAAAAATAATATATGTTATTATATATTATTTTAAAATTTTTTAAATTATTATAATATATTTAATAATTATTTAATTATATAAATTATTTTAATATTTAAAAATTTATTAAAAAAATTTATATATTTTAAAATTTAATTATATTATATAATATAAAAAAAATTTTATTAAAAAAATTTATTTTAAATATATAGAAAAAATTTATATTATTTTAATATAATATATTATATATATTTTAAATATATAATTATTAAAAATATGTTTATAAAATTAAATTAATAATATATATATTTAATATTATTAAAAGGAAAAAAAATTTTTTAATTTTAAAATATATTTTTTAAAAATTTTAAAATTTTATATTATAAATTATAAGAATTTTATATAAAATTATTAAATGTATTATATAAAAATATTTTTAAAATTATTTAAAAAGTTACTTTTTTAAAAAAAAAAAAAATTTTTTAAATTTATAAAATATATTTTTAATTTATAATTTTTTTAAAAATAATATTTTAAAATTTTTTAAAAAAAGGGAAAAATTAAAAAAAAATGGATTAACATTTTTAATTATAAAAAAAAAAATTTTTTAAAAATTTATGGGGAAAATATATTTTAAATATAAATAAAGGGGGGGGAAAAAAAAAAAATTAAATTTTAAAAAAAATTTTAAAAAATTAAAATAAAAGAAATTTTTTTTTAAAAAAAAAAAAATAATATATTTGGGAAAAATAAAAAATATTTTTTAAAATAAATTATGATATAAATTTTAATTATAAAATATGGAAAAATAAAAAAAAAGGAAGTTATAAAAAAAAAAAATTAGGAAAATTATAAATGAAATTTAAATTAAAATAGAAAAAAATTAAATATAAAAAAATTTTTTTTTTAAAAAAAAAAAAATATTTTTAAAAAATAAAAAAAAAAATATATATAAAAATTTAATAAGATTTTAAAAAATAAAAAAAAATTTATAATAAAATAATAAATAAATATAAATTTTTTAATATTTTTAAAATATATAAAAATATTTTTAATATATAAAATTTTTTAAAATAAAAATTTAAAAAATATTATTTTTAAATATATATAAAATTTTTTTTTTTTAAAATTAAAAATTATTTTTTTTTAAAAATTAATATTTTTTTAAATATTAATTTTATATATTTATTTTATTATAAATGAAAAATAATAAAATTATAATATTTATAAAATTTATTTTTTTAAAATTAAATATAAATAATAAAATATATTAAAAATTAATAAAAAAAATTAATTAATAATATTATAATTAAAATAAATAAATAATATTAAAAATATTAATAATATTAAAAAAAAAAAAAAAAAAAACAAAAAAAAAAAAAAAAATATTTTTAATAATATTTTTTAAAAAAAATTTTATAAAATATATATAAATAAAATAAAAAAATTTAAAATATTTTAATTTTTTTAAAAAAATTTTTAAATTTTTAAAAAATTTATATATTTTAATATATTTTTAATATAATATTATTTTTTTTTTAAAAAAATTAAATATTTTTTTTTTTTTTTTTTTTTTTTTTAAAAAATTTAAAAATTACAAAATTTATTAAAAAATTTTACATATAATGTAAAAAAAAAAAAAAAATAAAAAAAAAAAAAACAAAAAAACACAAAAAAAAAAAAAAAAATATTAATATATAATTTTAAATAATAATATAAATATATATAAAAAAATTTTAAATATATATTTTATAAATTATATATATATTAAAAAAATTTTATAAAAATTTTTAATATAAAAATTTGATAAATTTTTTTGTGTTTTGTTGGGTTTTTTTTTTTTGTAAAAATTTGTAATTTTTTTAAAAATTTTTTATTTTATGTATTGTTTTAAAATTTTTTTATATTTGTAATTTTTTTAAATTTTTTAAAATTTTTAAAATTATTAATATTATAATTATATATTATATATATTTAAATTAATATTATATTTTTATATAAAAATTTATAAATAAATATAATAAATTTTATATAAAAATATATTATATATAATATAAAAATTTATAATATGTGAATATTTATATATATATTTTTAATATTTTTTTAATAATTATATATATAAAAAATTTTTTTATATATATTTAAAAAAGGTATAGTATTTAATTATATTTATTAAAATATAATATATAATTTAAATTAAAAAATAATATAATCGGGTTAAAAAAAATTTTTAATAATTCTTAAATATTTAATATATAAATTAAAATTTTATATTTTTAATAATATTAATATTAAAAATATATATATATATATATATATAAATATAATAAAAAATTTTTTAAAAAATAAAAAAATATCACAAAAACATAAAAGGGAATAATGAAATCCATGATAAAAAAAATTTTAACAATAATATAATTAAAATTTATTAAAAAATTTTTAATTTTTGGGGAAAATAATATTAAAAAATAATTATATATTATTTAATTTTAATATATAATATTTCATTTATATTTTAATAAAATTTTTAATATTTATATTATAAAATAAAATTTTAAACATATTAATTTCTTTTAATTAAAATTTTTATTAAATATAGAAAAAAATTTTTTTTAATATATAAAAATTTAATATATTAATATTATATATTTTTTATTTTATAAAATATAAAAATTTTTCAAATTATATATATTTTTATTATATTTTTATTTAAATTATTTTTTAAAAAAATTTTTTTAAATAATAAATTTTAAAATTTTTTAATATGTTAATATTTTTTTTAAATTTTTTTTATTTTTTTAATTTTTATTTTTTTAAAAAATTTTTTAATTATTTTTTTGAAAAATTTTTTTTTTTTTAAAAATATTTTTAAAATAAAAATATTTTATTAAAAATTTTAAATAAATAAATATATAAATTTAAATATATAAAAAAAAAATAGTATAATATATATAAAATAAAAAAAAAAAAATTTTTAATAAAAATATATATTAAAATTTTAAAATTTAAAAAAATTTATAATATTTTTTAAATATAAAAATTTTTAAAAAAATAAATGAATAAAAAATAAATATTTTAAATATAATTATAAAGATATAAAAAAAAAACCCAAAATAATTAATATAAAAAATATTTTTAATAAAAATTAATTACACGGGAAAAATATAAAAAATATAAAAATTATAATTGGTATAAAAATATATAAAAAAAAAAATTTCCCCTAATAAAATATAGAATATAAAATATAAATATATATATATAAATATATAAAATAATTTTTTTAAAAATTTAAAAAATATAAATAAAAAAAATTTAAAATATAAAAATATATAAAAAAAATATAATAAAAATTTTAACAAAAAAAATTTAAAAAACATAAAAAAAACAAACAAAAAAACAAATAAAATTTTTTTAAAATAATATAAAAAATTATAAATATGGACAAATAAAAAAAAAAAAAAAACACCCCCCAAAAAACAAAAAATAAATATAAAAATATATTATAGAAAAAAATTAATTTTTTTTTTAAAAATTTTTTTTTTTTTTTTTTTTTTAATATAAAATTAATTTTTAAATTATATAAATTAATTTTTGTGTGTTGTGGGTTTTGTTTGTTTGGGTTTGTTTGTGTTTGGGGGGGGGTTTTTTTGTTGGTTTAATTTTTTTAAAATTTATGAATTTTAAAAAAATATTAGTATAATTTATAATTGAAGTAAAAAATTTTAATATTTATATTGATATATGATTTTTAATATTAGAAATTTAAAATTTTAATATATTTATAAAATATTTAATATAAAAATAAAAAAGGGAAAAAATAAAAAGATGGAAATTATATAATTAATAAAAAATTATTAAGATTTAAAAAAATTTATAGAAAAAATAAATTTGTATATAAAAAAGAATAATAAATATATATATAAATTTTTTTATAAATAAAAAATATATTATTTTAAAATAAGAATAAATAAAAAATTTTAAAAAAATTATACAATTTTTAACAAAAAAAAAAATTTAAAATTTATATAAAATTTTTAAAAAAAATTTTAAAAATTAATATATAATATAAATAAATTAAAGAAAATATAAATATATATATATAAAATATATTATATTATATATATAATAATATAATAATAAAAAAAATAATTATTTTGGTATATAATATATAATTTTATATATATATTTAATATATAAAAATATTAAAATTTAATTTAATAATATATATATAGTATATATTTTATATTTTAAGAATTAAATTATATTTTAAAAATTTATATAAAAATAATAAAATTTTAATATATATAAATGATAAATTTAAAATTATATAAGATATTTTAATATTATAAAAGTATAATTTTAAAATATATAATACATAGATATATATATATATATAATATAATTTTTACAAATATAATATATAGGATATATAAAAATATAGATATATATAATTAACATATATATATATAACATATATATAGTAATATACAGTATCATATATATAAAAAGATAATGATTATATAGTTTTAAAAAGATATATAATATATATAATATACATATATATTTTATAATATATATATAATACTAGAAAATATAATTATAGATAATATACAATAATATAATAATTACGATATAGATAAACATAGAGATATAGACAATAGAACATATATAATAACATAATAAAACATAGATATATACAATATTAGAATACTTTAAAATATAAAAAATAAGATACATAATATATAAAAAATATATAGATACAATAATAGATATAAAATAATATAACAAATATATATATAACTAATATATAAAAATAGATAAAATATTAATATATAATACTATATTATTATATATATATAAAGATATATACATATATATATATAACTATATCTATATAGAAATATATATACATATAAAAATATAACAATATATATAATTTTACATATAATATATATATATAAATATATAGACATTACAAACTATAATTACAATATAATATACATTATACTTTAAAACATATATATATATTATTTTATTAATATAATATAATATATATATATATTTGTATATGTCCTGTATATGTATATACACAAGACGCTCACACTTATACTCACACATGCACATGCGCACACATATACTCACACACACACAAATATATATCAGTGTTATCAACCACCTTTCCATGTGGATAACCAGTGACATTATAAAAATAGTGGACTTTTTCTTATATTAATTTAAATTTAAACTTACAAATAATGGAGTCAAATGAAAAAAGTACACCATTTACAACACAAATATACAATTTGTCAACTAAAATTGCTCAATGTCATAGAATATTATGTCACAAAAGCAACACAGATATACAGTTTCTCAGATGAAATTGCTGGATGTCATAAAACATTATGTCACAAAAGCTTTAGCAGTCTGCATCCTAAAGATTCCCCAAACAAAGGGCTTTGTCTCTGACATGTTTCCCAGCCCTGAAATTTGCAAATCTATGTGTTCCAGACTGCTTTTTTTTAATTACCCTTAAAAATTAATTTGTGTGGGCTCTATGTTCCCATATGTTTACCATACCCTTCTTTATCTTTGATTACATAACCTCAATTCTCTTTTGACCACTTGCACACATTTCCCCAGAAGACATGTTGTAATACTAAAGTAAGTCGCTAGCATCTCCTGGT